>NC_135308.1:20153938-20455870 GCF_048772815.1 Callospermophilus lateralis | reverse complement strand
GCCTATTATATTTTCAGATGAATAAAAACAAGTTTTGTAATAAAACAACTCCACAAAAATGAAGTGCTAGTATTTTGCTTTGTATGTTAGAAAACATAACAGAAAATCCATGGAATCCATGATAAAAGATAGGGCAGGGTCAAATCTATTATTATCCGAGAACTTTATTAAGTGGATACTTTGAGTAAGTACTTTTTAAATCACCTAATGGTGACTTTTTAATTCTAGAGGTCATGTGTGTTTAAAACCCTTAGCTTTCTTATGAGCAGAAAATATAATGTGTGTGTGACACAGTAATTGAATAAATGGCATATTTCAAGCCCAAATGATTATTCCATAGTTTCATCTAATTTAATATGATTCCATTTGTACATAGAGACTAATATTGTTAATTTTCTACTTTCATCTTTATAGAACAGGTTTAGATTGCTTTGTTTCCCCACTGGCAATACAGCTTTAGTAAAGTGTATCAATTAAGGTAATTGTCCCTGCAAGTATATGAGAACTCAAATCAACCTCCATAAAATAATGGGATTCATGATTTCCCATATGTAGTGCTCCAGATTGATGAATTCACTAAACATTGTCATTCAAGATGCAAGTTCTTTCCATCTTTCTTCTCCTGTGTTTTCAGCCTTTTATGCTTAAAGAACAACAAAATATTTGTTCCCCATTGTTCCAGCAATGATGATAATAGAAAGGCTTATTTTTCCTATGTATGTTTATTTTGAAATGTTTTTATCTTAGTACACTGAAGTTATTGAAAGTAGTGGGATTCATTTTGAACATATCCTATATGCATAAAGTACTATTTGCTCTATAAAGTCCCCAGTACTTCCTCTTTCCCTCCCTTCTCTCTCCCCCGTCCTCCTTTCTGTACTCTACTGATCTCCCTTCTTTTATTTATTTTTTATTTGGTTATTTTGGTTACTTTATAGATAAACATAAAGGCAAAATACACTATGGTATATTTATATATGTAGGTAGCATAATTGGGTCAATTCCCTTCTACAGTTCCTTTATTTTCCATCCCTCCTCTCTCCCCCCATCTGCTTCCTCTACTCCATTTTTGTCCCTCCGATTTTTGTGAGATTTTCCCTTACTACCTCCCCCCCACACTTATTTTGCTCTAATTTCTGCACATGAGAGAAAACAGTCAATCCTTGACTTTCTGACTTTGGCTTACTTCCTTTAGAATGTTTCATCCATTTACTCTAATTTTATTGTTTCTTATGACTGAGTAAAACTCCACTATATATGTACACTGCATTTTCTTTATCCATTCATCTGTTAGTGTATATTTTTTTTAATGTTACCCATTGAAACCTGTTCCAGCAACACCCCCACCCCAGCCTTGCTGTTCCATGTCTTTGGTCAGAATTGAATAGCATTCTTATTCCAAAATGTGTCATTAGCAAAATAACATAGATCAGTCTGATATTGCCATATTGAAGAGAGAAGGGAAACTCTATCATAATATCCAGGCTTTCCAAGGGTTGAAAACAGCTTTGGGATTGATCACCATCAAAGACAACTTCAGCAACTCAATTTTCTGAAGGCTCTGTGTTTTTAGCTATAAATGGAATAATATGTTGGGCCTGTTGTAGAAGATCTGAAGGATTTGGAGTTGATCATGGAAAAAGGTATGGGTTCCAAAGATATGAGCAAATGAACTTTAGGGTAGCAATTAAGCAGGGTTTTATATGAGAGAAAATCCTCAGACCATGAGATAGACAAGAGGGTTAAGATCAGGACTGACCATCTATAAGTAGAGACGGGCCAGGAGACATGACAGATAGACAGCAGGCAGGTTTCTGATGTGTCTATATGATATTGTTTGACAACAGGGCAGGAGTCAGAGACCCCCAGTGGACCGTAGCATTTTAGGTCTAAAAATATACAAGGCCCTGTCTCATCGATAGATAATACCTGTTGGGTGAGGGTGGGTGGAAATCAGGTAAGGGCTTATGGCTAATAGTGTGCTTCCTTGGACTATTTTGAAAACAACTGGATATGCAAAAGTTTGAGTTTGATGCCCATGAACTTTTGAGGTAATAGGTCTCAGCATGCAGGGAAGAAATCAACAACTTAGGGGCCAGTAAATAGAAGTCGCCTTTGGCTAATTTATAGAACTCTTATCTCAAAAAGTCAGTTTGTTGAGATCAAGTGAAATAAGGGATGTAGTGCCATGATACTCACACAGGAGACCAGGGATATTGACATTTTTAAAATGGTAAAAATTAGCTCATCTTACTGCTCATCTACTAAATTATTGCACTTTTACTACTCTCCTAAATTAAATTGTGTGTCCATAAAGAATATGTCAGAATTTTCCCAGAAAAAAGTGACCTGCCTTAGTCAGGGTGAGCTGATTATTTCAATAAGCCAACTCTTAAATCAGCAATTTCACACAATAAAAATTCAGTTCTTTTTCACAGAAGAGTCCAATTAAATGTACATCCAACAACCTTTCATGCTGCAATTCAGGCACCTATAATTTTCATTTAGTATCTCTGCTTCAGGAGCCTCCACCAGATCCTTAGGATTTGGTCAGAAGCTGAGGAAAGGTGATCTAGAAAAGACAAAACTGCCCTCAGTTGACTGTGTGTTCCACTTTGACTCACATTCTTGTCTTAAAAATGCAAGATTTTTCAAAAAATAAAACATCATATCATTTTCCCAAAAAAAAACTCTTAAATGTGTTATAAAACAAATCACCTTTTTTAGAAAGCACACACACACACACAAAAAAAAACATGAGAAAAATCAAGATGCAAATTTTTGAAGAAGACAAATGAATTCAGATTATCAGCTCCAGTAATATTTGCTGTGACTTCATAAGTATCCTTTCTGGTTAGTTTTTAACCAATGTAAACTTATTTTTTTAATCATTTATTTTTGTTTCTGTTTTTAACCACTAATAAGAAGATGAAAACTTGAAATTTTGTCACTTTCTTAAATATGTTAAACTAAACAAAAGTGACTTAATAAACAGGATATACCAGAAACATAGAAAAGATTTATAATCTCTACGTTTATATTAGTTTCCTAAGATTAAAGAGCCAGAATTTATCCCCTTTTTTTCGGTGGACAGATGACATTTTAAAATGGAAACAAAGATGATAATTTCCAGAGTACAAGATTTTTAAGGACCAGCTACGTTATGGTTTGAATATTAAAGTGTTCCTCCTAAAGCTCGTGAGAGAATGTAAGAATGTTCAAAGGTAAAATGATTAGATTATGAAAACTGTAACCTATGTGAGAACTGTAACCTATCTGATGGATTAATCCACTTGGTGGATCAATATTTTAAATGATTTCCTGGGTGGTAACTTGGGCCTCTGGGGCATGACTGGAGGAAGTGGTTCACTGTGTCACTAGCAGTTTTATGTCTTGTCTCTGCCCCTTCACTCTCTCTGCTTCCTGGTTGCCATGAGCTTTGTGGCTTTCCTCCATCAGTTCCTTCTGCCATGATGATCTGCTTCACCTCAAGTGCAGATCAATGGACTCAGCTGATCATGGACTGAAACTTTGAGATCATGAACCCAGAATAAACTTTCCCTCCTCTAAGTTGTTCTGGTCAGGTGTTTTGCTCACAGCAAGGAAAGGCTGACCCATACAAACTGTTACCAGGCTTTCTATCCAATCTTGTTTGAAAGACACACTTCAGGATATGATAATGCCTTTGAAAAACACTGAAGAGATCCAAAAAACAATCAGTTTAGCTACTAACTCTCAGCATGAGCAAGGAGATGTTTTCTAGTGGAAAAAAAAAAGCTTGAAAAAATTATGAAACTGCTTCTGAATCTATATATTCTTAAGTCTTAAAAAAAAAATCTCAGAAGCAAGTCAAAATAATAGCTCAAATGTATTGAGTGCTTATGGTGGATGGCCAAAGAGTGTTCAAAGAGATTTACATGGGATATTGTTATGAGTCCCACAATGAATTTATGTGACAAGTAATTATGCACATGTTCAGAGGAGAAAAAAAAACAAGAGAGAAATAGATTAGGTAATTCATCAAAATTTATTCCATTCGTGAGTGGAAGATCAAAATTAAGAAGTCAGATCAACAACCTTCAGAGCAAATGCCATTGCTGATTGTGCCTTGTGGACTCTCTCTAGGGAAGCACCACAATGCATAGATAAACATTGATGCAATTAATTTGATCATTTAGGTCAAGATCCATATTCAACATTATTGTTATTATTATTTTGCTCCTGAGGATCAAAACCATTGCTTTGGGCATGCTAAACGCATGCTTTCCCTTAAATTATGCTCCCAGCCCCATAAATGTCAATATTATTTTTATTGTCAGCATCAAATTAGGTGAAAAAAAGGGCAGAAATATTTCCAGAATATCTATTTTTAAAAAGCAGTCTAAACCTAAGGTGTGGTTCATGCCTTTAATCTCAACTACTTTAGCAGCTGAGGAGGCAGGAAGATCACAAATTCAAAGTCAGTCTGAGAAATTTAATAAGACCCTGTCTCAAAAAGATCTGGGGATATATATCAGTGTAAAGTGCTTGGTAATATTAGTATGTGGGAGGCCCTGGAATCAATCCCCAGTAAAACACACACACACACACAC
This sequence comes from Callospermophilus lateralis, assembly GCF_048772815.1. Classification (NCBI taxonomy): domain Eukaryota; kingdom Metazoa; phylum Chordata; class Mammalia; order Rodentia; family Sciuridae; genus Callospermophilus; species Callospermophilus lateralis. Next base: position 20,451,278 of record NC_135308.1, on the reverse strand, counting down.
ACACACACACACACACACACACAGGAAAGTACTCTAAGAATGCTATTCTATTTTAAATACCTATTAGGTTATTTATGTTTGTATAGCATCCAACTATAGTAATAATAGCACATGCAATTTTAACAGTTCTATTTAGATATATTTGGCATGCCATAAATTCACTCATTTTAAATATACCATTAAATAACTTTTAGAAAATTAACTTTCACCATTTACATTATCCCAAAAGAAATTTTATGCCCATTTGCAATCCTTCTTGATTCTCAAACTCATTTCCTGGAAACCATGAATCTACTTTCTGTCTCTGTATATGTGTCTTTCCTAAATAGCTTATTTAAATAAAACCATATAATACATGATCTTTTACATTAGATTCCTTTTAGCATAATTTTTTGAGATTCACTTACATTGGAACATATTTCAGTATTTGTTTCTTTTTATTGCTGGATAGCAATTCGATGTGTAGAAGAAACATTTTATTTATCATTTACAAGGAAATGGATATTTTATTCCCACTTTTAAGCTATTATCAATATGCTATTATGGTTACTTCCATTAAAAAAACAACTTGTATTGACATGTTTTCACCTTTGTGAGTGGAATTTCTAGGTTAGCTGGTAAATTTACAAACATTTCAAGGAATGGCTTAGAAACCACAAGTCTTAGGTTTATAAGATTATGACATTTTATATAGGCTTTCAGTTATGTTCTATACATCTAAATATCATCTCTTTTTAAATGTTTTTAAGTTGTTGATAAATCTTTATTTTATTTACTTATTTATATGTGGTGCTGAGAATCAATCCAAGTGCCTCACACATACTAGGCAAGTACTCTACTGCTGAGCTACAATTCCATCTTTATATGAACACTACACTATTTTGTATATTTTTATTTCAATTTAATTGATAATAATTGCATACAATTTGGGAATGCCTACATTGTATTAATGCTCTATATATACATTGTGAAATTAATAAATCAAGCTAATTAATATATTTCTCACTTCTATTTGTTTTTATAATGAGAACATTTAAAATCTACTACTTTAGGGTTTTTAAATAACAATTTGTATTGCTTATTCCTTCTAGACAGTCATTTAGCTTTTGTCCTAAACTATTAACAACTAAACTCAACATTCCATGCATTATTTTTATTAACATAGTATTGTAGTAAATTTTAAAATCAGAAACCTTCAACTTTGTTTATGTTCAACATTGTTTTGGCTGTTCTAAGTCCTTTATAGTTTGATATAAATTTTAGGGTCAGCTTGCTTATTTCTGAAGAGATTCAGTTGGGATATTCACATGTATTATATTAGCTCTCTACATAAATTCAGAGAGAACTGCCATCTTAATAATGTTGACCCTCCCAATTCATGAATGTAGAATCTCACTTGATTTATGTAGATCTTTAATTTCTTTCAGCAATGATGTGTAGTTTCAGTGTATACTTATTTTTCATATTTATTTCTAACTGTCTTATTCTTTTGAATAACTCTTGTGAATGAAATTAGTTTCAATTTCTGGTTTGGATTGCCCATTTTTCGTTGTATATAATGGATTTTTCTGTTTGTGTATTGGTATTATACTCTGTGACAGTACTGAGCGTCTTCATTAATTTTAGTAGTAGTAGTGGTGTGTGTGTGTGTGTGTGTGTGTGTGTGTGTGTGTGTGTTCTTTAAGAGTTTCTAAATGCAATATCTTGTTTTCTACAAATAAAGACAATTTTACTTCTCATCTTCTCTGGCTAAAACTTCCAATACAATGTTGTGTGTAAGAAGTAAGAGCAAACATCTTGCATTGTTCTTTATCTTAGGGAGAAGCATTCAGTTCTGCATGTTCAATTATCTTACTTGTAGGCATTTTACATATACCTTTTATCAAGATGTATTCCTGGTTTTCTTAGAGATTTTATCATGAGTAATTAAGTATTGGATTTTGCCAAATGATTTTCTAAGATCTATGGAGACTTTCATGTATATTTCTTTTCTTAATGTGTGTATTTTTAAAATAATGACAAGTTTTATAAACAGGGATATAAGTTTTTCTCCTTTTGTTTCTCCCAATAACACTAAGAGAGAAGTTATGTGATGTGCTGAAAATCATTGCATGGAAATGGAGGGAGACCCTCATTGTTATACTAAATTACATATAAGAGGTTGTGAGGGGAATGGGAAAATAAACAAGGTGAGAAATGAATTACAGTAGATGGGGTAGAGAGAGAAGATGGGAGGGGAGAGGAGGGGGGATAGTAGAGGATAGGAAAGGTAGCAGAATACAACAGTTACTAGTATGGCATTTTGCAAAAATGTGGGTGTGTAACCGATGTGATTCTGCAATCTGTATTTGGGGTAAAAATGGGAGTTCATAACTCACTTGAAACTAATGTATGCTAATGTATGAAATATGATATGTCAAGAGCTTTGTAAGGTTTTGAACAACCAATAAAAAATAAATAAATAAAATAAAATGCAATGTTTAAAACGAAAAAAAAAAAAAAGAAAATTCACTTTACGGTATAGAGTACCAAGGAATAGACTTATAATAAAGTCAAGAGAATTGTAAACTTGGGTACCTATTAAATTTTGTGTCCATCTTTAACTTTTAAAAAAAATAAATTCACAAGTTTCTATGTAAAACTCAGTTGATTGAAAATCATTTTAAAACTTTTATCTATATTTGAAATAAAACTTAAAGTAAGTTGTGAAATTTTAACATTAATTTTAGTGTGGATATAAGGTCTTTCACAGAAGAATTTTTTTAAAAGAAGTATGAATCTTAGGGCAAATTTTAACAGCAGCTTTTCATTGTAAGTGTGATGACTAAAGTGCCTCTTTTGTTGGTAGCACAAGAGAGGGAAAGAGAAACTTAGTGGATATGATGTTTAGGTTTAGATTATGTAGAAAGCATGACAGTAACTTTTGACTCAAGTAAAATTATATATATATATATATATATATATATATATATATATATATATATATATATGAGACTTGATCCTGCCAATGGAAGAAAAGAAATATATTTCTTCCTACAGGATAATTATAATTTCATAACTCAGATCAAAGCATTTGATGATGATATTAGTTATTATGGTTAGATGTTAAATAACTAGAGCTAACATGTCCTGAGCACCTTCATAATTATTGGCACTATAAAGAGGGCTTTAAAAGGATTGATGGCTTTATTTTTCAATGTTTATAGTCTGGAAAACATATTTATTAACTCCATAGCTGGGTACAGTAACTCACACCTGCAATCCCAGCAACTCCAGAGGCCGAGGCAGGAGCAGGAGGATTACAAGGTCAAGACCAGCCTCAGAAACTTAGTGAGACTCTTTTTGCAAATGAAAAATAGGGATAGAAAAGGCTGGGAATGTTATTCAATGATAGCATCCCCAATTCCTATGTATATATATAAATAATTACAAATTATTTAATTTATTCATTGGTGTTCTAATTATTTTTAAAAAGTCAGCATAACATTAGTTACTCTATAGAGTTATTAAAATTATCCAGAGAAAATAATTTTTTAAAGTTTGAAACAATATTAGACATATCATATGCATAAACTAAATACCTTATTTTATATTTTAAGATTAAACTGTTGTGTGTCCATTTATCAAATAGCAATTTTTTTCTTAATTGACTGTTCCTCTTAAAATTCATGCCACAGCCTTCCATACCTTTTAAGCTATTTTTTTGTTTTTGTTTTTGTTTTGTATTTTGTTTGATATTAACAGGGTAATTCTAATTTTCTTTGTATTTGACTTGGCTGATTTTTGTGTGTTTGTTGTTTGTTGTTTGTGTTTTTTTTAGCATTCCTTATTTTAAAATTTTTCTTAGAGCTCTGCTCTCTCTTAATTTAATAGCTCTGACCTCAGTAAACATGGAGAGGTGTTGACAAGGGATATCTCAGGGGCAGATAATGTGTTTGTATTAATTATAATCTACTTTCTACTCCTGCTTGATTCTGCTGCCACCCAATACTACCCTGGGACCCTGAATTTCCGCTGTTATCAGTAGGGATGCAATACTCCTGGGTCCCTCACACTGATGCACATATTTCAAGCAGAGGCACTGGCAGCCCTGGTTTGAGAGTGCTTATTTACTGATGCCTGTGTGGTGAGCAGCTTTTGAAGAGGAAGACAGAATCTCCCTTCAGGGAAAAAGTAGGTTTTCCTATAGCCTTGGAAGATGATTCAATATTTCTCACCCTGTCAGGAGGGAGGTTCGTCTACAGCCCATTAAGAAAGATACAGGTTTTCTCCACTCAGGGTTCAGATGAAACACTACAAGGGCACGCATCACCTATCCTTGTTATGTCACCTGGTCCTTGTCACATTGCCCTTTGCGAATCAAGCCTTTGGGAAATAGCAAGACAATTATTATACTCAGGCTGCTCCTAATGCTGTGTATAATAAACCGACCTTTTTTTTCCTGCACTGAGGCTGGTAGGTCTTCTGCCATTATCCAAAATACCGTGGCTGACTGCTGTATAAAAAACAGGGCCAACATTTCAAATCCTTCCTGTTCTTGAGACTATCCTTCTGCCAAAAAGTGGTAAAAGGTAGGAAATGATCCACCCAGTACCATGTTCAGGGAAAAGGGCCTCAAACTTCTCCTTTAACCTTGGGATCCAGACCCCTGAGGTAAGATTTTCCTGTTTTAATCCCAAACACAGAGGCCACCTGTCTTTGAAGAGCGCTCTAATTGTGTTTTCCTTGATTGTTTTCATCAATATCTGTTCTTTTTTGTTTTTACTTCTATGTTTTTTCCGTTTGGTCTGAGGAAGAAAATAAGGGATATGTGCTCCTTTGACATCTTGTCGCACCCCCTAGAATGACTGTGATTTAAAATTAGTTATGCATTCATCTTACCAGGAAGCGGCTGATATGGATATAATATCCTTTCCAATCAACACAGTGATATCATGTGGCTCCAGAGGAAGCTTGCCCTCACAGGGGAAGAGAAAAATGCACTTGGCAGCTTAGGAAATTGCAGCATTACAAAGCATGCTGGATGCTTTATAAAAATTCTACTTGATGGCAATGAAATTAATTACAAACCTGTAGGGCCAAAACGCACACACACACATAAGAATCATTTTGGCATGAATTAACAGAATGAATAATGAAGTTTATAGCACCGATTACCCAGGATATATAAAGAAATTTGAGACAGCCCCAAAGCACAACACGTGCTAAAAATTATATACACATACACAGTTGAAATAGCATCAAGGAACAAAGCCAATACATTTTTAAGTTAAAAAATAAGATTGAAGGATAATTTGATTTTTTTTTTGAAAAACAGGGACTATTTAAATAAAAATGGCATTAAGTTACTATGAAATGAATTATTTTCATTTCTAAAGGAGAGAAAAAAGAACAAAAAAAGCTATAATTAAAGCAGAAGTTATTTGAGTTTATTTTCTAGATATTTTTTGTACCTTAGTAGAGGACTTTTCCAATAGCTCCTACCAGATTTATTTTTTATCCTCTGTAATTGTAAGGATGCAATAGCGTGATAATATGAATGACATGAGATGTAAAGTCTTGCTTGATTAGATTTAATGCATAGCTATACAGTTTAGCTAGCTGTGTGGATTTGATCTGAATATTTAAATACCCTGAAACTCAATTCCTCCTCTTTAAAATGGAAACAATGTATATCCAAGAGGATTAAAATAGTGATATTAATGACCTACAATAAGACCTAAACTATATTTATCTTTAAAATGTGCATATCTTTTTAGTAGGTCAGATTCATTTGAAAGACCAGACAGGTTATTCAGAAATATTACAGCCATATCAAATGTATGGTTTTGGGATATTACTAAGAAGAGTATCGAAGGTACTGATCATATCAATTAATAATTAATGTATCAATATTATGATACTTTTTAATCTGCTCTCTTTGATTATATAATTCTGTGATCTTAATCATTTTTTGTTTGTTTGTTTTCTGATTAGTTCGTGGATACATTATTTGTTATACTCTGACAATATGAGAAATATCCCCAAATGGAGAATATATCCCTTCATATCTTGGGAATTTGGAGTGAGGAGGAATGTTCATTATAAAGTTTTAAAATTCTTTCTACAGTTTTTCTAACAAAAATTATTGCATCTATCTGAAATTAAAAATATAAACAACAGTTTTTCTTACTTCTACCTGAATATAATTAACACATATAAATGTATTATACAAAATTATATTGTATGTGCATTATATAACATTTAATATATTGCAAAATATAATACATATACTGATACACATTATTCTAATTTTTCCCTATAAAATATTTTAGTAAGCCTTCTTCTGATATTCATTTGTCACTGAAATAAATCACCCAATGAATTAGTCCAATGAATTACACTTTGAGGATAAGCATCTAGTTTCTATGTGGGGTTACATTTGGAGTTGTTGTTCTTCAGTTTGAGGTGAGGATAGCATTGATGTCATTTCAGACACCTTCCTCAGAGCCTACCTTGTCCTTGAGTCTTCCATTCACCTGCTGTTTCATTTCTACCTGCTGATTAGAATCTCAGAATGGGACCATTATATTTTATGTAAGAATATGCTGCAGATAGTTTCAAAACCTTTCCCTGAATGGTTATTGCTTATTCCTTCTTGACAGTCATTTAGCTTTTGTTCTACACACTGAGTATTAGTGGTCTTTCCAATGGTGATGGGACAATGAAATCAGATTTGCTTTATGAAAATGAAATTTAATTTAAATCATTTTAAGGTTTATGATACATTAATCATGGACAGAATGTGTGTATGGAACATTAATTTGAAGCTATGAGAATAAGCAGCTGTGTTTCTCTGATATGATAACTATAGTATTTGTATTAATTATCTCATGAAATGAAATCATTGAAATAGAAAATTCATTATGCTTCACTGAAGAAAAATGAAATCAAAATGCTTATATTTATTAGTTTTAAACAAACCCACTCCCCACAAAAAAATTCTAAAACCTGTAATAACTTTAATGATATTATATAATTAATGAAATTAAATAAAATATTATATATTGTTATTCTGTGTATCTTTGGGTATATGTGTGTATGGATATTATTAATTAACTTTTTAAACTGATATAAAACTATAATAATGCATTTCAGGCTATATATACACATATATATTTACATATGAGGATATTTACATATCCTCAAACATTTATCATTTCTTTATGAAAAAAACTTTCAAACTCCTTTCTGATATCTTTTTAAATATATAGTACATTACCATTATCTATAGTCATACGATGGTGCAAGAGCATGCCATAATTTCTTCTAAATACAACTTAATGCCCTTGTTCAACATCTTCTCCTCCTTTCCTTCCCCTCTGCTCTCTGTCTCTCATAACCATCATGGTACTCTCAACTTTATGAGAACAACTGATATAGGTTCCACATGAGTGAAATAACACGTCTTTCTGCACCTGGCTTATTTCACTTAATATAATTATCTCCAGGTCCATCCTTGTCACAAAGGACAGGACTCCTTTCTTCCTTTAGGATGAATAGTATTCCATGGTATACAACGTTTTATGTATATATTCACCAATCAATGGACACAACTTATTCTCATTTCTTGATTTCAGTAATAATGCTTCAATTTAACCTGGAATGCAGCTGTCTCTTTGACAGGTTGATTTCATTGTATTTGGATACATATGTGGCATTGGAATTGCCAGATCATATGGTAGTTTTATATTGAATTACTGAGGCAATACTCTGGTGTTTTCCATAAATGGCTGTGCTAATTTATAGCTCCACTAACAGTTTTCAGGGTTCCCTTTTTCCACATCCTTAATAGCACTTGTTATCTTTTGTCTTTTTCATAATAGCAATTCTTAGTGTTCTGGGGTGATATCTCATTAAAATTTGATTTACTATTTCCTGTTGGTTAATGACACAGAGCAGTTTTCTATATACATACTGGTCTTTTCTATGTCTTCTTTTGAGAAATGTTGATTGAGGTATGTTGACCATTTTTAAACTAGTGTGTTTCCTTTGCTTTTGAATTTTGGAGTATATTCTGGATACCAACACGTGATAAGATAATAGAGTTTACAATTATTTTTCTCCCATTAAGTAGACCAACTCTTCCTTTGGTTAATGGTTTCCTTTGCTGAGCTGAAACCTTTTAGTTGGATATAATCCCATTTGTCTATTTGGACTTTTGTTGCTTGTGCTTTTGGGTTCTTGTCCAAAAAGTCTTTACCCTTTCCAATGTTCTAATGTGTTTCCTCTGTTTTCTTCTTGTAGTTTCAGTTTCAGGACTCTCATTTACCTTTAATCAGTTTCATTTGATTTTTGTAATTAGTGAGAAATAAGGGTCTAATTTCTTTTGTGTATGGATAGTCAATTTTCCCAGCACCATGTTTTTGAAAAACATAAAAGAAGAGCTGACTTTTCTCCATTATGTATTTGTCATAAGCTATGTCACTAACATAGACCAAATGGATCTGTGTCTTTTTACATTGACAGAATTTATTGAACATCAATAAATTCATAGGCTAATCACTTTAATCAATGGGGGTTGTTCACTGAATACTTGTGGGTCACCTAGTGGTCATAAGCTGGGCAATCAAAGGTTCTTTTATTCAAATTCTAATTTTTAGAATCACAATTGTATCTGAGGTTTACAGAAAGCTAAGAAAGTTTTATGGCAGCCCACAGGGGCTCAGAACTGAGATCAAAGGCAGACAGCAGATATGGATGCAGAGTCACTGTAGATGGTTGGATAAGAGTACAAACCAGCCAAAGCTCTCTACTTCAGGGGTAGAGCACATGAACTTATTCCAGGCAGAGGTCTAGATGGATGGCAGTTTCAGTGTTAGCTCAGAATGTCAAAGTGAGGTATCAGCTTGAAGTGGGACTTGCACAGTTGTCACAGGCAGAAGAAATACACTCTGCTATAAGCCCAAGGACAGAGATTTGGAAATTCTTTGCTGTGGGAATTTTCCTGAGCAAAGCTTGTGAGGAGTGACCAGGGGATGGGGTCAGGATGCCATATCCAGTCTGGGAGTGCCCCTCCTTTTATGGGTCTCAAGTGAGAGTTTGCATCATTTGGTGGCCTGGTGTGTTCAATGAGCTGGCAGCCCTCATTTTCCCAATACAATTTTGATAACCCCATGTGTCCATGTGCTTCCAAGTAATTTCATAAGTTTACATGGGCTTATTATTATTAACATGATTAATTTATTTATCAGTTTATTCCTTATTGTTGTTCCAGGCAGATGGTATTTGTTTACTTGTACCAATAAGTCATTCCACCTCAGCAATGAAACTCGAAGTGGAATAGCTCATGGCAAACTACTGCTTTACTAAACGGAGTACAAAGGTGTAGACACAGCCTGAGAATGGCTGTTCTTTACTTCATGGAGTGACTCAGACAACAGCACACCCTGCTCTCCACAGTGTTCTTAGCACATCTGCTGAAAATCAGTTGGCTGCAGATATGTGGGTCTACTCCTAAGCCTCTATTTTGTTTCATTGTTCTGTGTGTAAATTTTTATGCCAATTCCATGTTTTATTTTTGTTGTTGTTATTATTCTTTACCATCCTCTTTGATCACTATAGCTTTGTTGTATAGTTTGAGGTGAGGTTATATAATGCCTCCTGCTTTGTTCATTTAGTTCAAGGTAGTTTTAGTTACACAGGGCTGCATAGGGCTGCAAACAAATTTTATAATTGTGTTTTCTATCTTTGTGTAGAACTTCAGTGGTATGTGATAGAGATTACACTGAATCTTGCTTTGGGTAGTATGGACGCTTGAACAGTATTGATTCTTTCAATCCATGAACACAGGATATCTTTCCACATTTTTTGTGCATCCTCTGCATGTATTTTTTATAGTTTTTATTATAGAGCTATTTCACCTTTTTGGTTAAATATATTGTTAAGTATTTTATTATTTTCATAGCTATTTAAATACTGTTGCTTGCTTGGTTTCTAGCGCAGATAATTCTCTACTGGTTGATAAACAAAGGTACTGATTTTTATATGTTAATTTTATACTCTGCATAATTACTAAATTAGTTCATTAGTCCTAACTCTATTCTGGTGGCACCTGCAAACAGTGACTATTTACATCCCTGTTTTCTAATTTGATTTAATTTACTTCTTTTTCATGCTTGAACACTCTGTTTAGGACTTTCAACTATTATTCCAAAAAAGTGGTGGAAATAGGGATCCTTGTCTTACTCCAGGTCTTAGAGAAAGAGCTTTTTTTCCCCATTCACCATAACATTAGCTATTGGTTTATTAAATATTGTCTTCATTATGTTGAAGTATGCTTCTTCCACTCCTAATTTGTTCAGTATTTTTATCATGAAGGGATGTTGACTTTTATCTAATAACTTTTCTGTTTATATTGAGATGAACATATAGATTTTGTTATTCAATATGTTGATGTGATGCATTACATTCATTTATTTATTCATTTGCATGTTTAATCACCCTTGCATCCCTCAATTAGATCCAAGTTGATCATGGTGAATAATAGTGCAGTAGTACTTTGGTGAAGAAGTTTTAAGCTATGTTCATCAGATACTGGTTTATAGCCTTCATTTTTGTTGTACACTTGTTTGGATTAGTATCAGGCTAATTCTAAATTCATAGAATGAGCCTGGAAGAATTTGCTTCTCTTGTTTTGTAGAAGTGAAGCCATCTTCTCTTGGACTTTTCTTAGATTGAAGATTTTATTATTGATTCAATCTTGTTACTCTTTATGTATTTGTTCAAGCATTGTGTTACTTCACATTTCAGTCTTTGTAAAGTGATTGAGTTGAAGAATTTGTCCATTTCTTCTGGCCTATCAAATTTTTTGAAACATGGTTGTTTATAATAATCTTTAGTGATCCTTAGCATTTCTGTAACATCACTTGTAATATCACCTTTTCATCTCTAAATTTTTAACTGTCTTCTTTTTCCTTTTAGTCTAGCTATGGGTCTGTCAAACTAATGTATCTTTCCAAAAAACCAGGTTTTTGTTTCACTATATTTTTATTTTTTTATTCTGTATCTCATTTATTTCTGTTTTATTATTATTTATTTCTTTTTATTAATCTGGAGCTTATTTTTTTCTTATTTTCTTGGTTTACTCCTTTCTTGAGATGCAGCAAAGGGTTGCTTTTTTTCCCATAAATCTTTCTGCTTTATTGATGTAGGCATCAACTGCTATAAAATCCCCCCTTTTTACTTCACTTATTAGGTTTTGGTATATTGTGTTTCTATTTTTGTTTGTTGAAAGAAATTTTTAAAATTTTCTTCTTGATTTCTTCTTGATTCACTGATTGCTTAAGAGTAAATTGTTTAATTTCCATTTATTTGAATGGCTTCCCAATTTTTTCTTGCTATTGATTTCTAGGTTTATTGCTTTTTGATCAGAAAAGAATCTCAATATGTTTTCAGTATTTTTAATTTGTTGATGTTTGTCATTGCCATCATGTCATCTATCCCAGGGAATGTTTTATATGATGATGAGAAGAATTTATATCCTATGGTTGTAGGAAATGTTCTGTAGACATCAGTTGGGCCCCCCAGGTCTAAAGTACAACTTTAACTCTATTGTTTCCTTCTTGAATTTCCATCTGGACCATTCATCCATTGTTGAAAGTGGTGTGTTAAAATGCTACTATTATGGTATTATCCTTTCTCCCTTTCGGTCTATTAATATTGCATTATATATTTGTTTGCTTTGATATTGGGTGCATATATACATTGAATTATTTTTCCTCTTACTTATTGGCTACCTTGCCACTATATAATGATCTGTCTTGTCTGTACTGCTTTTGATTTAAAATCAATTTTATCAGAGGTATGATGACCCCTTATGACTTTTGGATTCCATTTTCGTGGAATATACTGTTACATACCTTCACTTTCATCTTTGTGAACCTTAGAGTTGAATTAAGTTGCTTGAAAGAAACACATTGTATGGGCTGGGGATGTGGCTCAAGCGGTAGCATGCTCACCTGGCATGTGTGCTCCCTGGGTTCGATCCTCAGCACCACATACAGACAAAGATGTTGTATCGGCCAAAAACTGAAAAATAAATATTGAAATTGTCATATTCTCTCTCTCTCTCTCTCTCTCTCTCTCTCTCTCTCTCTTTAAAAAAAGAAACACATTGTAGATGCTTCTCTTTTTTTATTCATTCAGTTAATCTATGACTTTAAATTGGTATATTCAGTCTATTTTCAATTTAAAACTGTTATCAACAAAAAATGATATTACTACAGTTGTTTGATAACTTGTTTTCTAGCATTTATCTATTTCCTTTTTTAACTTTTTAATTTTTTTATTTGTTCTAATTAGTTATACATGACAGTAGAATGCATTTTGACACATCATACATAATAAATGGAGTATAACTTCTCATTCATCTGGTTATACATGATGAAGAGTTATATAGGCCATGTAGTTGTATATGCACATAGGTAATAATGCCTGATTCATTATACTATCATTCCAACTCCCAAATCACCTTCCATCCCTTCAGTCCCCTCTGTCTTATACAAAATACCTCTATTCTACCCCTTCTCCTTGTTTTGAATTAGTATCCTCATATCAGAGAAAACATTCAGCTTTTGTTTCTTTCGAATTGACTTATTTTGCTTAGCATAACATTCCCCAGTTCCATTCATTTACTGGTAAGTGCCATAATTTTATTATTTTGTATATATACAATAGTTTCTTTATCCATTCATCTGTTGAATGCCACTTAGTTGGTTCCATAGTTTAGCTATTGTGAATTGAGCTGCTATAAATATTGATGTGGCTGTGTCACTGTAATGTGCTGATTTTAAGTCCTTTGGGTATAAACTGCAGAGTGGGATGAGTCGGTCAAATGATAGTTCTATTTTAGGATTCTGATGAATTTCCATACTGCTTTCCAGAGTGGTTGCACCAATTTGCAGTCTCACCAGCAGTGTATGAGTGTGCCTTTTCTCCACATCCTTGCCAACACAATTCTTGATAATTGCCATTCTGACTGGAGTGAGATGAAATCTTAGAGTAGTATTGAATATTTTCTCATATATTTGTTGGTCTCCTGTATTTCTTCTTCTGTGAATTGTCTGTTCAATTTCTTTGCCTATTTATTGATTGGGTTACTTGTGTTTTTGGTGTTAATTTGTTTTGTGCTCTTCGTATATCCTGGATATTAATGCTGTATCTGAGGTGTGCGTGGTAAAGATTTTCTCCCATTCTGTAGGCTCTCTCTTCACATTAATGATCATTTCCTTTGCTGCAAAGAAGCTTTCTAGTTTGATTCCATCCCATTTGTTGATTCTTGATTTTACTTCTTGTGATTTAGGGATCTTGTTAAGGAAGTTAGTTTCTAAGCTGACTTGGTGGAGATTTGGGTCTATTTTTTTTTCTACCAGTTGATTTTTGTATAGGGTGAGAGAGAGCAGTTTAATTTCATTTTGCTACATATGGATTTTCAGTTTTCCCAGCACCATATGTTGAAGAGACTATCTTTTCTCCACTGTATGTTTTTGGAACCATTATCTAGTGTGAGATAACTGTATTTATGTGGGTTTGTCTCTGTATCATCTATTCTGTACCATTGGTCTATGTATTCTCCTTTTCTTACAGGCTTTCATTGTGGTGAAATGATTTGCTATAGTAGTGTGTTTTGAAGCCTCATTTATTATTTATTATTTTTGTTTTATCCATTATACATTTTTGCTTTGTGGTCCCTTGAGGTTTATAAAAATTATTTGATTATAATAAGCTATTTTGAAATGATAACAACATAATTAAGCCTTCATAAAAGGTAGAATGGAAGCAACAAATGAAAAGAAAATATTCTAACAAAGAATTTCATACTTGTATTCCAGTCCTATCTACATTTTAAATTTTTGATCTCTCATTTTACATCTTCTATTACTTATATTTTAACACACTAATGTGCTTATTATGTTAATGTTTGTTTTTTAGTTATCATACTGAAGATAAGAATATTTTGTGCACCATGTTTACAATACTAGAGCATTCTGTATTTGTCTGTGTAGTTATTCTTACCAAGATGTTTTCTAATATCCCATGTTTTCCTATGAGTTTTCAATGTCTCTCTTTCAGTTTGAAGAATTCCCTTTAGCATTTATTTTAGGAATATGATGGGACATATTCTCACAGCTTTTGTGTGTCTGGGTCTGTATTCTTTTCTCCTTCATTTCTAAATGTTATCTTTGCAGAGTGCCAAAAGATCACCAGTTCTTTTCCTTTAGTATTATAAAAATCCTAGGCCCCTCTTCACTGGTCTGAGAGATCTATGCTGAGAATTCTCCTTTTGAGTGATTGCTACCTTAAGATACATCTTGGCATAGACTTGGTTAAATCTGTCTGTTGAGCTTTGACCCACTTGTACCTTATTTTGTTTGTTTTGTTTCGCTTTTTATTTTTGTTTTGCTTTGCATTTTTCCCCAAGTTTCAGACATTTTCTGTTATGATCCACTTGAAAATGTCTTATTCATCTCTGCCATACTCAAGTCACAAGTCCCTGTTGAACCTCAATAATTCAAATATATGTTCTCTCAGTGCTATTCCAAAGTTCCTGTAAACTTTCTTCATCTCTCTTCATTGATTTCTCTGTTTTCTTCTTGGTGTGTTTTCAAATAGCCTGTCTTATTCTCACCAATCTCTCTTCTGTTTGATCTATTCTGTTTTTGATACCTTCTGTTGCTTTTTAAATTTCAATCTGTTGCATTTTTCAGCTCAAAAATTTGATTTTTTATATTGCTTCCATGTGTTCTTTATTTTTAAAGTGTAAAATAATTTTCTATATATTTTTAAAGATTATTGAATTTTCGTAAAATAAATTTTAATTTCTCCACCTGCAAGTTCACTCATATAGTTACTCTCTTGTTGGTGACTGGGACCTTATTTTGACTGTTAGTTGAAATCCAAGTTCCCTTCAAGTTCTTAATGCTTTTTGATGGGCAACATCATCTTTACATTGAAGGATTAGGTTTTTAGTTTTGTTTTGTGAATCTTTAATTTTATACAGAATGTTATGCAGGTGATGTACTTTGAGTTTATAGTCATTTCTACTATTTTAATACTAGATGATGGGCTAAGTCCAAGCTTGCTGTGAAACTGCCATTGGCATATTGCCACTGTTTCAGCCATACAGGGCAATTCAAGCCCAGTTTTGTCTATAATCTGTAGTTCATTGTTGGTCATGAATTGTGGAAGCACCTACAAAGTGTACTCTAACCAAATCAACCTCTCCATGGGTCCAAATACCTCATCCACAGTCACCAGCCTGTGTTCTGGTGACTGTAGAAATCCACCTAGCTCTGGAAAGAATCAGCAGTCCTCTATGTCACACCTGTGGCTACAAATGTTACAATACTATGTCACAATTTAAGATCCCAGCCTGTGAAGGCCAGATCAGCACTGGATTGTACCAAGACCCATATTGCTATGGACTGTTTACTGTGAGGGCAGACTCATGGCCTAAGACTGTATCATCAGTGACACGTGATGATGGGTGGAATAAAAGTCTAATAGACTGCAGCCATGCATTTCTTTCTGGCACCAGATCTATTATGGAAGTGTCATCTGTGAGTACGGAACTTGGGGTGGACACTATTAGGATCTGCCCATAGGTCCCACCATGGAAAAGTTTTATGCTTACCACCCTTTGTGTCTCAGCAAAGAGTCTTCCTCCACATTAGGCTCTCTGATTTGGGGAAGGTGTTAGTGAAGGCAGTTTTTGGACACAAGAGCTGACACTAAGCTGGCTGACATCTTAATCTCACATATACAAGGACATTCACAGTCTCAAATGTTCCCCAGTACCCACACTACAACTGGTGATGATGGAGGCCAAAAGATGAGTCTATCCAACCAGGACAGCCGTCTTTGCTTGGTAGAGAGCTTTACTGGGTCAGTCTAGATGCTCATCTCCAAGTACTAGTCTGTGGACAGTTTTGCTGCCCCAAAGGAAAGGGTTCGTGAGCAATTGCATATTTCCACCAAGGCTGATGCTACTAGGACACCTGAGTCTGGGTGTGCTGATCAATTGTCTATACTGGCACTTCGTAATAGCTTAAGTAAAAATGGTAGCAAAATCAAAAGAGGGAAGAAATAAAAAAAATAAAGGAAGGAACAAGAGAAAAAATGTATATTTCTCATGAATATAATAGTTTTCTAATGGTCATCCATTTATTTTTATTTTTATAGCTAGATTGCAATGAATCACTGAGTTGATCTTAAAGCGGGATATGAAACCATCTTTATTCATCAGCTGGAGTCCAGTTTCACCACCTGAAGGGCTAAGGAGCAGGCTATAAGTCTGCACCCTTCCACCTCCTCCAAGGATTAGAGCAACCTTTATATTCCAAAACCATATTAATCATAAGTCGATGTTGCTATAATCCAAAACCATAAACAAATATCATGAGACCTAAAATCATAAGTAGAAGGGGAAATGGGTCAAAATGACCGACCCTACTTAAGTACAAGTTAAAGAATGGCTACTAAAGTCGAGACAATCATTCTCTGACAGGGTTCATTGTCCAAGAAAAATGGGAACCCCAAATAGAACAATTTTACATTGTATAAGAATTGTCATTTTGTGTTGCTAAACATGCTGTGCTAAGCAACTGTTGATGGGTACAGGGGTGGGGCTGTCCCATGGGAGGAGCATTTCTTACATGACATAGAGTCTCAGTGTAAAATGCAGTCTATTTGGTCAGTGCCCATATAGCCTGGCCCATAACATTACTATTTAAAGTCATCACTAATTAGGCACAATTCTTTGAAATACCTTGTTACATTTCACCTAAGTGCATTTCAATTATCATGTTTTCTTGTTGCATTTTCTTAAACTCCAAAGCTGTTTTAGAAGCAAATTTATATCTATTTGTATAACAATGAATATTTGTTTTAAAAGATCACCCAAAACAACCTTGTATAGTAATACCCCTGTTGTTGAAGTAGGGACAAAATGGCTTTGTTCTATTTGAGAGATAGTCCCATGAGATTTTCACACCATCAAACAAAATCTGCTAGTCACATGAGAACCCATTTGGCTTTGTCTATCCGTAGAAAAAGACTTTATCTGAAGTTCAGTTGGAGCTTCATAAATCACTGTGGATATTTCAAAGTGATGTGATTTTTGCACACTTATTGAAAGTATTGGAGAAACACGTAAAGGAAGGCAGGTATTACAGTCAAATTTTTGCCATCTTTCAAGGAGTGCTCTAGGGATTCTCATCTCTCTAATGCTCTCTTCAATGTTTTTAGTTAAGGCTGTCAAACAAAGCACCACAGACTCACACAATAGACATTTATTTTCCTATTGTTTTGAAGGCTGGAAATCTGAGGTCAGGGTCCCAACCAATAAGATCAAGTTTGGGTGAGGGCTGTCTTCCTGGTGTGTCCATGAAATCTCCCTTCTGTGTCCTAACACCACATAGAGGAAACACAGAAACAAGAAACACAGACAAGAGAATGAGAATCTCTATCTCTTATCCAAAAAGTCACGGCCCCATCTAATCCTAGTTCCAATCATGTCCTCATTTACACTGATTTACCTATTAAAGACTATTTTTAGATATAATCATGTTGGGGATTAAAGTTTCAACATCTGAGTTTTGGGGGAATACACTACAATTCATAGTAGGAAATGAATTAGAAAGTATGAAAATAAAATATAGGTGAATGATTTTTAGGAAAAAAAAATACATCCAGAGAAGTGGCCCCCCACATCATACATCTAACCATACCTTAGGTCTGCTTGCTTCTGCTGGGTAAGCAAAAATATTGGTGCTGCTTGTTATGTTTTGAATCTGGTATGTCCCCCAAAAGATTATGTATTAAAAGCACGGTCCCCCATGCAGCAAGATTTGAAGGTGGGACTTTTTGACAATGATTGGGTCATGAGGGTTCTGACAACATCAGTAGATTGATCCATTTGATACCCAAAGGGATAATCAAAATCCATTTGCTGGCTTAATGGACAACTGGGAGGCAGGACATATTTAAAGGAAGGAGAACTCTAGGGGCATGCCACAGAAAGGTTTGACTTTTCCCCGCCCCTTCCTCTTTCTCTCAGTTTCCCATCTGCCACGAGCAACCAGCTTTCCTCCCTCAAGCCCTGACTCCATGATGTTCTGCCTCACCTCAGGCCCATAGCAATGGAGTAAGCCAACCATGTACTGAAGTGAGCCAAAATAAACTGGTCCTCCAGTAAGTTGTTTATGTCAGGCACTTTGGGCACAATTACAAAAAGCTTAGTAACATACTACTCTTCTGTGTTCCAAATATAGCTTGAGTCTGCATTGAGATGGAATCTACTCAGGGGACATCCTGTTAGAGATTCTGGAAAAGTAAATCAAAGTCTTGTCAACCTACAGTACAATAAACAACACAGAAGAGGTAAAGAGTCTTGAGTTGTCACCAGTTATTATGGCATTGGGATTCTATCAGGACTAATTTAGAGACAAAAAATCTTCCTCAAACCATCTGACCCCCCATGAGAAAAATATCTGGAACAGAGAAAATATCACATAACATAGATGCTATGTTAGTCAGTTTTCCACTGCTGTGACAAAATACCTGATATGAGCTACTTAAAAGAAGGAAAGGTTTATTTTGACTCAGAGAGAGAGAGAGAGAGAGAGAGAGAGAGAGAAACTATGTAAAAAATATGAAATGTACCCATCAAAAGCATGTTCCCAGGAACCTAATTCCTTCAAATAAGCCCCACCTTCTAAAGTTTCTGCCATCTTTGAATAGCACCACTATCTGGGAACCAGGCCTTCAGCGCTTGCTACTTTGGGCAACATTCTGGATTCAAACTATCACAAATTCTACCAAGGATCAAGAATTAGACATTATATATAGTCTGAAAAGCAATGCATAATATCAAGGGCTATTTTTTATTCTGATTTGATAAATAGAATATTTAGTATATACAATCATTAAAGTTTGTTTTCTCTTTTCATGTTGTATTCAAACTTTATAATTGGGAAAATAATAAACACTTGAGTTTAAGCTAACCAATGTTGGTGAGACAATCCCTCATCTGTTCAGCTGGCAGTAGTGACCTTCAGTTCATAACAATGGCCAAAATAATGGGACACAGCAAGATTTAACCATTTTATGTTTGTTTTGCTTTAATAAATGTCACAGATCACACAACAACACACTTTGCATAACAGCAATGTGGGAGCTCTGGTGCTCCTGGCATGACTTTGTTAATCAGTCACACTACTCTTGAACATGAAAGAAATGATATAATACAATCCACATCCACTTACTGCAGGAAGCCAGTGGCCCTGGTTTTACTTCCAGGTGGAATGCTTAGTAACAGCCCCATAGCTAGTCATGCAATCCCTTGAGACTGTTGGGACTAGCTTCCTTCTCCAGCCAGCTGTGTCTCTTCCATGTAGATCTCTTAGTACTTGAATTACTCAGCAATAAAATGCAAAAGCTTGGTCTGGCTAGTTGTCCTTGTCTCATTTATCTTTTGTCAAGTATACTACTAAGCCTTCCTTGTGTTAGTGTTGAATGTGTTTTAAAATTATAATGATATGTACCTTAAGTCAAATCAATTAATAGTAAAAAATAAACACTAATAACACAAAAATTACTTATTAAAAGTTTAATAATATAATATATTCAACCATTCCAGTGTTTAAAGTTTCTAAAATAATATTTAATTATAGGACATAATATTCTTATAAAAATACATTTTTCAATTTTACTATTGTTTAACTATGCTCTGTAACATGCAAAATAGAAGCATCATTCCCATTTAATAAAAACTCCTCTGATTTACAGGTAAATTGCCAAAGAAATAATCTCCTTGTTCATACAGAATTATTCATTTATGATAAGCAATACAAATTATAAAACATAGAGCGTTATGTATTGCTTGTAATCTAAAGATTTAATTTCTTATTGAGGTTGATACAAAGACTTGAGTCATGTGAGTTAGTTTAAGACACTAAATATAAAGACATGTTCTAAACTGCAGTTTCAAATTAAAAAGTGACATATGTTTTAACTGTTCCTATAATTTTATGTACATAATATTTAAATAACAATAAATGGTAATTAAGAAACATATACCTATTTGCTAACAATATAAACTAATTTGAGAATCGCTTCTCAACATTACTTTTCAATAACACTGCTTTTCTACAACTCTTAATTAACTTTGCATCCAGCATCAGGAGTATAAATTCATTAACCTTTTATTGTGTTTTGCCACAAACGGTAATTATATTCTAATGCAGTATTAGATTATACTTTTTAGTGTATTAGAAAAGAATGTGTTTAAACTATTTAAGTAGTATTCATTGTAAAGGATTTTCTGAAATGACCTGACAGTGTTTTATGAACTTGAAAATTCATCCGCTTATTTCAAACTTATGTATGTTGCTCTTGCAAAGCCAGTCAGTTTTTATTAGTTCAAATGATTGCCAGAAGTACCAACCTTTGAGCTCACTGCTTCATTTTTACCCCACAGTAATTCTCTTAATGGCTACTAGAATTGATTGTAATAGCAGGCATGCCTTCTATTAATATTATGCAAGAGTGAAAGCAGTTCTTGGCAGGTTCCTGAATGGAATTCATCTGATTAAATATGCATTTTTTGATTACTGTCTAACCTTCTACAACCTTTACTGTCTGTCTTTTGCCATTAAAGATTAATCTGCCAGTCTATCAGGTAAAATAATAATCTGAATGGATCTGCATTACGTTACCTCATCTATCAAATGGCAGAAGACTATTATTTTTACTCTGTGTAGATATATGTGACCATAAAATTACCATCCACTAGGAAAGAAAACATATCAGAATGCCATGGTATACTTATGAAATACATGGGTTTTGAAACGTATTTTCTAGTTATCTAAAATTTGTAGCTATTACAAAAGGAGAATCTCAATGGAAGTAAAACATTAAAAAAGAATAATACTGTAGTTTCCATTGATTTGACCACCTGTCTGACCATCCATTTATTCAAACAATAATTTCAAATTTTTATTAATTGTCAGAGTAATTATCCTGTGCAGATGAGGAAATTATAATAGGTGTAGTTCAATTTTTCTTTATTGAAGTGTCATTTCAAAAAATACACATTTCAAAAAATTTAATAAAGTCTACACACACACACACACACACACACACACAAACACACTCATTCACTCACCCCTACATAGAACTTTATTATACAGAAGAAAGATTTATGCTGTGGTAACAAAAAAACTGTATTGATAATATATGTTATATCACTCTTTGAGATGTATATTAAATGAGAGTATAGTAAACATCTGCTACATTATGTAGAAATAAATTTGTTTAATAAATTTTCAGATCCATGTTTAAGAATGGTGCTATACTTCAGAACCCTGCTTCATGAAACAAAATATAACCCTTCACAGAACACCATCACTGAGGCTGGTGCTGGGAGGAGCTGTGGTTAAGCTGACTGTCCGAGCAGTGCTTTCATCTCAGGCAGGCACAGACTAGAGA
Source organism: Callospermophilus lateralis (assembly GCF_048772815.1). Classification (NCBI taxonomy): domain Eukaryota; kingdom Metazoa; phylum Chordata; class Mammalia; order Rodentia; family Sciuridae; genus Callospermophilus; species Callospermophilus lateralis. The sequence goes on along the minus strand of NC_135308.1, from coordinate 20,429,750 downwards.
GGGAGTCAGAGCTTTGGGGTGTAACGACATTAGTAGAAACTGGGAACAAATGAGAAATGCATGTTCTCCCTTTCATCACCTTCTTCAGAATGCAATTATGAGTGAAAATTGTCAAAGAAATGAAATGTTTGAGAAACAGAAACACAAGAGGAAAAAATGAAAATATATCTAAAACATTTACAAATGCCCCTCTACAACTGCAGGGGAATTGGATCCAGGACCCTGAGGGTACTAAAATCTTCAGGACACAGAAATCTGATGATTCATAAAATCCCTTATTAAAATGGCATAGTATTGGCTAATAGCCTACACACGTCTTCTCACATAATTTTAAAAAGCTTTAGATTATTTCTGATATCTAATACAATATAGATGCTATGTAAGTAGTTGTAATATTGTGTTATTTTGAGAACGATGCAAAGAAGAATTCTGTAAATGTTCAGTACAGATGTAGTTTTTTAAATATAGTCATATGTGTCTCAATGATGGAGATACATTATAAAATATGCATCATGAGTAGAATTTGTCATTGTGTGGCTATAATAGAGTGTACTTTCTCTAAGTAAAATGGTTAACATATCACTAGGCAACATAATATTATGTAACCACTGTTGTAATACATATACAATGATGACATTGACCACAAAACTTGTTTTGAGACACTGTACAACATTTCTCATTCCCTGTTGATTGAAGCCATGAATATAGAACTTACAGATCTAGAAGGCTGACTCTGAGAATAATTTTATCTTTCTTTTTAAATTAAATTTTTTAATAGATATAGAATTGTACATATTAAGGGGTTACAGAATAATATTTCAGTATATATACATATTATATAATCAGGTTAAACATATGTACCTCTCAAACGTTTATCACTTCATTATGAGGAAAATACTTAAAATTCTTTCTTCTAGCATTTTGAGTATAGTATACAATCACTACCTATAGTCAACCTACAATATAATTGTTAGGTAGTTTAAATTGCATTCTGTGACACCCTGACAATGTGTCATAAGCTCAAACCATGTCTATTAGTATGGTCTGAATTATGTCCCCCTAATGTTTTTATGGTAGATAAAGTACAATTTCCAGTTCCTCAGCATGTTACTGATTTTGGACACAGGACCATTGAAGAGATAATTAAGTTCATATGAGGCCCAATAACAGAGTCTATTCCAATCTGACTGGTATACTTATGAGAAGAAATTGAGATACAGACAATACAGACTGTTAGCTTTTTGTCACTGTGACAAAATGCCTGAGAAAATTGACTTAAGGGAGGAAAGATTTATTTATGCTTACAGTTTCAGAGACTTCATTTCAACATTGGCTTCCCCCACTGCTTTGGGCTTAAAGTGAGGTAGAACATCATGATGGAAACACATGGTGGAACTAAGCTGCTCAACACATGGCAACCAGCAAACAACAGAGAGAGGAGTGAACCAGGGATAAAAAGGTGTCCATTTGCAAGCCAAGGAGAAAGGCCATAGAAGAAAGCAAATCTACCAACACCTTGATCTTAGATGTCTATCTTCTAAAAGTATATGGAAATAAATTATTATTGTTATGCTCAGCAGTCTTTGATACTTTGTTGTGACAGCCCTGGAATGCTAACAAGATTGTCTTTACATCACATGGCATCCCCAACTGCAAAAAAAAAAAAAAAAAAAGTCACAATACAATGCTGCATTTACCTTTCACTAATGAAGGAATCTTACAGCACCTCTATCCCAAGATAAATGCTACCTTCTAATTTTATTGACAACTCCGTAGTTCTTTGCTTTGCTGGAAAATGTGGAGAAGATATTAAAATTAGTGGAGGATTATTTCTCTGATCAACTTGATAGTGATCTCCATTTAATAAAAGGATAGAGACAATTCTATAAATTTGGTTTAACTCAATAACTATATCTCAATGATATTTCTAGAAATACAGATTAGTAATAACTGCAGGCATGGAATTTAAATAGCATTTTTGGTTATATAATTATTAAATGTTATAGATAAGTTTGAGCTTTCGTGTCATGATCTGTTAGTAAAAAAGATCAGCAGATATTTGAAGTTTCAAATAGTTTGATTTAAATGTTTTAGTTTCAAAAGGATTGGCACAATCTAACATTAATTCTTATTCTTTTGACAGAGATGGACTTGTGTTTTGCAGGAAATTAAATATTCCAACACAGTTTGTCATCTTTTAGATGTTTGTATGTAATGCTACTTTGTCACTTGATCTGGTCCTTAGTTGCTCTTGCTTTTCAGAAAGACCTTTTTATAACCCAAATGCCACTGAATGTCAGAATATAATGAATCATGTATTCTATTGCCCAGGTGCTTGCTTGGAGACTCATCTATTCAACATGTCTTCTGTAATGCCTGAGCAAAATGCCTTCAGTACAGAACACCTCCTTCCTTAGGCTGGACGTCAAAAAAACAGTTATTTATGAGTCACAAAGTTTCAAATACACTTGTGACATCAATATTTTTTAATGGCTATAGAAATCGTAGCTCATGTTCTAATAAAACTGTATGATTTATAGCAATGTTGAAGACTCACACCTTCACGTTCATAATTTATCATTTAAAAATATCTCTGTGACTTTAACTTACAGCACACTCAGACCAAAATAATCCTTGGTAAAGAGTTACTCTCAAAGATGTGTGTGTCTGTGTTTGTGTATATGTTGCCTGTGTGTTTTTTCTTTGTCCTAGAGAATTTAGAAAGTAACTTACCTGATTCTGCATGTTTGTGCAGCAGACACATGGCTACTTAATTACAACAGGATCTATTCAAAAATCCATCCATCTGTCTTGACAATATCAGGAGGAAATTTTATACTGAGATTTTTAAGAAAAACATCATTTAAAAATTCTCAACACTATTCTAGTATGGGACATTTGTATTTGTGTTATACTCTGTAATCAGACAAATGTATATAAATTTGTGCACATACAAATATTAAGTATGTATATATATATATATATATGTGTGTGTGTGTGTGTGTGTGTGTGTGTGTGTGTGTGTGTGCATATGCATCTATATATGGGGCTTTTAAATAAAAATGAAAATTTTATAAAGTCCCTCTTTATTTACCAGGGAAAGCATCTAGAAGAGTGCAATTGTCTGAATATCTGCATCCCCCAAATTCATAGGTTGAAATCCTAATAGCCAAAATATGTATTAGAAAGTGGGGTTTTGGGGAAAGTGAAGAGATAGTGATAATGAGGGAGAAGACCTCCTGAATAGGATTAGTACCTTTACAAAGGTACTAATTGCTCCTCAATCCTTCTTCCAGGTGAGGACACAGCAAAGAGAGAGCCCTCACCAGTCACCAAATCTGCTGAAATCTGCTGGAGTCTTATAATACTCTTCTCAGCCTCTAGAACTGTTTAAAAAACTGTTTATGTTGTTTATAAGTCCCATAGTCTATGATGTTCTTGTAACAAATGGACTAAAAGTTTCTTTTGATCAAGCCAAAGATGTATTGGTTTATAAGTGTGAGTCATACTATACTTGTCCTTCACCCAACATCTTAAGCCTCTGCTTATGAATTTTCTCCTTAAATGTTTATCTACTGATTTTTTACAAAAGAATTTTTTTCTAACATATATGCAAAAGGTCCAGCATTATTTATTTTTAGCTAGGAAATGTTATTTTATTTTCAAATTTATGTGTTTCTATTGTCTAACTTAAGTTAGTGATAGGTACATTTTGAAATTTTGCTTTGGAAAAAGTTTTCTGACTGCACTCCATGCTAGGAACACAGTTCACAACTTGACAGAATGTTAGCAACTCTTTGTTTTGCAGCTTCATGAATATATTCCAGGGAAATTTCTGGGATCTTTAACATTTTCTAGTTTTATACATTGTCTGGAGCCAGTTATTCTGTGGGAGACACATTCTATATTCATTTTTGTTAGATTGTCCTAGATAAATATGTAATTTATGTCAATTATATTGTTTTAATTCCAAAGAACATCATTTAAATTCATTGATTTCATTTAAACAGTTACATACCTATACTACTTCTGTCAAATGATTGAATTATAGGATGCAAAAGAAAATAATGTGCATTTTAATATTTCATGAGTGTTTTCTGGAACTAAAAGTTTGCACATTACAGAGCATGTTACATTTAAATGTTCATACTCTATGATCCAATAGTTCCATTTTTAAGGGTTTTCAAAGAAAATAACAAGAAACAGTCTGAGGGTGTGACGGATATTCTGTTAATTGAAATAAGCAAATATATAAATTTATGACATCAATTCATAAACATTCACTTTTGTGTTGTAGAGGTAGCTATACAATATAGGATGATTTAGTAATATATGATTATGCAGAGTCAAAGAATTAAGAGTACATCCAACAAGTAATAATTTTTCCCTATTTTTCTTCAACCTGAAATAAACATAGTACTATTTTGGAGTACTTTCCCTTACCTTGTTTTTTGTGTCTTTGGGACATTGTGATCCTATGTAATGGGAGCATATGGGTTGATATTTAGAGAAAAACACCTTGGATCTTTTATTATATAATGATCTTGTTTTTGCAAGAAAATATTCATATCAAGACAAACTTAAATTCTTTATCTTTAGGATAATTGTATTCTGAGAGATTTTAACTGTACTACACTCACATACCAACCTGATCCCATTACAGAGACCATTAGAATATATATTTTCAAATGATAGAAGAAGGGAATGGCATAGGTTCATCAAGAGTGATAGTGGTGATATGTAATTTCTTCACCTCCTAGACCATAGAAAATCAGAGAAAGGGAAATTTATTGACCAAAATTGACTGGTATTTTGTGAACTAACACAAATGTGTTTAAATTACTATATACTACTTTCTTTAATCTCTCATTATATAATGTAATCATTTTCTATTATTTTACAAGAATGAATGATCTGATAAATTATTTTTAAAACCATGAATCAAGTTCAATAGAGATAGAATTCAGTTGTAAGCAAACAAAATTTTCTCAAAGATAATGCCTACTTACAGTGTGATCTCTGTCCCTAATTTGAATCTTGTAAGAGCATCCATCTGTCTGGAACTCTTTATTCCATCTGAGTTTTCTTAGAATATATAATCATTTTAATGACTCATATTGTCATAAATCAGTATCCGTTTTTTAATAAATGGGTATTCTTAATAATAATAATCTCTATGTCTGTGATAGTATGTCTCAATCCACTTGGGTTACTATAACAGAATACCACAGATTGGGTGGCTCATAAACAACTGAAAATTTCTTCGTCACACTTCTGGAGAGTGAAGTCCAAGATCAAGGCAGCACCAATAGATTCAGTATCTGCTAAAGGCCTGCTTCCTGGTTCATTGAATGCCTGTGTGTGATATGGTGGAAGGGATGGGGGATCTCACTGGCCTCTGTAAAAGAATACTAACCCTAATCATGAAGGCTCTATCCCCAACCTCATATTCCCAAATATCAAAACATTGCAGATTAGTTTGCAACATATAAATTTTGAGGGGACATAGCATTCAGTAAACACATTTTGAATCAATCAGGATCATTTTAACAGTTTCTTTTTTTATTCATTTTTTAATAAATGACAGTGGTATGCATTACAATTCATACTAGACATAAAGAGCACAATTTTTCAAATATCTGGTTGTATATAAAGTATATTCACACCAATTTGTGTCTTCATACCTGTACTTTGGATAATGATGTCCGTCATATTCCATAATCATTGCTAACCCCCTGCCCGCTCCCTTCCCCTCCCACCCCTCCTCTCTATCTAGAGTTTGTCTATTCCTCCCACATGCCCCCTAACTATTATCAATCAGTCTCCATATATCAGAGAAAAATGCTAAGTGAAGTTAGCCAATCTTAAAAAAAAAACAAAAAAGAGTTTCTTTCTTTCTTTTTTTTCTTTTGTGACATGTAGAGTCATTGATATCTATTAAAGTGTCAAATCTAAACACTTCAGACTTAAAAAAATAGTATTGACTCTAAAATATAAAGAAAAATGAATAATCACCAATAATAAATGATTAGTTTAATAGTTATTAAATGCATCACATTTGTTAATTTTTATGTTTTTTATGAAGTTTAATTAAACTTAAGAAAATGTGTAAAGTTTCTAACTTGGCAAGAATCCCTGTTTTATTCAGTAATTGTAGGTAAATCATTGCCAACTTTAAATAAAATGAGTTAATTGTCAGCAAAAATTATTTCAAATTCATAAAAAAATATTGTCAAAAGTTTTTGCATAAAATGTTATATTAATGAATGTTTAATTTTGGGTTCTTCAAAACAGATGCCCTGGGTTTATGGAAGACACTAAATTGTTCCTGAAATCTCTCCAACTCTCAAATTTGATCCTCTCTGAGTAATGAATGTTAAAAAGCTGAGCTGTGAATAAATGGTATATTTGCTTTATCACTGGTATATTATACTGGTTATTGATATGGAAAAGATGATAATTGAACATAACAGAAATTTTCTGAATTAGAAGCACCAGATTTGCCACCACATACCTGTTATTTGAACAAAGTACATAAACTCTCTAAGCTTGATATATTATGTAATACAAGTTAATACCCCAATTTTTGACTTAATGAATATAATCAACAAATCTTAATTGTCCTGTTTTCAATCTCATCCACAAAAGTTGCATGTATTTATCACCCAGTGCTTTACACAAAAGAGAGTCATGAGGAAGAAGAGGACAGATGGTTTCTGCTACTAATTTTCAGGTTGAAAATGATCAACTGAAATGGTTAGGACAGCCACCAACCTCCTGCCCTCCTCATGCTCACCCCCCCTCCCCCCCTCCCCCGCTCTCCTGGGTCATAGAGCTAATCATTTTCAAATGGTGCAGGTTTTAATTACCTGACTAGCTCATTTTTTTAATGACTTGCTTTTATTTCCGTACTAACTTCTAGAGTAATATATTTAAGTGACATTTTACATCAGAGACTAAATGATGAGATGGATGAAGTCCACAGACACTGAGACTGAGTTGAGGAAATTATCTATGCATAGACACAGAAGTTGGGGAAAATATCTTAGTGTCATTGAATGGGAATATTAGAACATAGGTTTGGGCTGTATCTTCACCAGATTGTGATTGTTACTATTCTTCAAGTGCCTAAACTCTTATGTTTAAAATGGCTACCAACCTCAAATATTACTTTAGATTTTCTGGTTTGAAGAATGAAAATATATATATTCCATTTTCCTCTCTCTTTCCAGTATTGTCATATGACTATTCTTAATCCCTACCAATGACATCTATAAACAGTGAAAATTTATTAGTCAAACAAACAAAAAATGCTTTGTAAAAGAACAAAAATCCCTAACCATATTTCCAGTTCTTTAGATAGTACCTCAAGCCACCTCTTTTTTGAAAATTGAGGTCCTGTGCATTGCCACTTTTCACTCTTCATGTTCTCACTTTCACTGTTCTACCTCTTGCAGCCAGAATTGGACACTTATTCACAAAATTAATAGCACTTATATTTCATAACCATTGAGTCTCATTGGTATTCTTTATATGGTGGATCAAGTTGCATATCAACAACTTTTACAATTTCATGATGATGAAAATATTGCTTACAGAAAGGTGAAATTTACATGTATGAACATCTGTATGAATATACTTTTTGCTTCATTAAATGGAGTGCTAGGGTTGGGGATATAGCTCAGTTGATAGAGTGCTTGCCTGGCAGGCACAAGGCCCTGGGTTCAATCCCCGGCACCACTAAATAAACAAACAAACAAACAAACAGGGAATAAATAAATAAATAAATAATCTAGTTTCCATTTTAAATACATTCTACATTTCCTATCTCCACTGCCTTTGTGAGTACAAATTTTTACAAGCTGTTCATCAGATATTATTGTGCCAAATCACTCTCCCTACTGCCTACCAGATTTGTCCCTGAGCTACATATCAGCTTACTTTGTCCTTATACATTACACAGCTAGGTTGAATTGTTTACATCTCAGTACTTCCTAAGTGGGTCACTATTTTGTGAATTTTATGTCTTTATTTTTTTTAATTTTCTCTATTATTTTGTTATAACCCATTCTCATGGTAATATGGAATGTAAAATCTCTGATTTGTTGCACATCTAAAAATGTCTTTATTCTGGCCTATTTGATTGATAATTGAATAGATTTGAAATGCAAGATTAAAGCTATTTCCCTTAGAATTCTGAAGGTTTGGTTTGTTATCTTCTCTAACCCATCATAGCTTATGATTAGTGGGATACAGAGTTGATTTTTTATCTTTTTGGATGATCTTTGGCTTGTTCCTTATTTAATTTTTTTCCTAAAAACTTTTGTGATCTTTCTATATTTAATTTTCTAAATTTTGAAAGATGTTCTGTGTGTGTGTGTGTGTGTGTGTGTGTGTGTGTGTGTATTTTCCTCAGTCAGGTGGGGTGGCATATGTCTTTAATTCTAGCAACTCAGAAGGCTGAGTCAGGAAGATCCCAAGTTCAAAGCCAGCCTAGGCATCTTCATAAGACCCTGCTTCAAAGCACAAAAATAAACAGGGTAAGAAGTATAGCTCAGTGGAAGGCTGCCCTGTGGTTGTCCAATCCTCGGTGCCACAAAAACAAAACAAAAAGACAAACATTTCCATGTCAGATGTTAGACTTCTTAAGCAATCCTCCAGGCCTCTTTTCCTTTCTTCGATAGATTTTATGTTTTTCCTTCCTTTTTTTTATTCTATACTATAGAGATTTGTTTGTTTGTTTGTTTTATCCCTACTTCTCTACATCATCAAATGTGTGTGGACATAAAAATAAACAGTTATGTAATTTTTAACAAATGTATGAGTTCTCCTATTTTCACTCATTTTCTGCTTTATATGACATCATGCTTTTATTAATAATTGGCTACAACTGTACAATCCTGGGTTGAAAAGCAACTTTTAATACTATTCAATTTTAATTTAAAATCATATTTATTATTATTTTAGCATGATTTGTTATTTCTTTTATTCCTTCCTAACTACAAATTTAATTAGATTAATGAGTACCAAGCACTGCTTCAGTTCACTGCTGGCTATAAAATTGAGAGCAGTCCTTTAACTTCGGTGTCCTGGCTTCCACAGCATTAAAAATAAAGATAACAATCCTCTCCCTAACCTTCCAGGCTTTTTATTAAAATCAAATTTTTGAAACCTCATTAAGAAGTATTTCATGCTATATAAATGCAAGATACTGTTTCTGGAAAAATGAATCTGTGTGATATACCTTTTGGAAAATAGGAAGAAAATAATATCAACTGATTTCTTCTGGAAAAAGAACTCTAGGAACTCACTGCTGCTGTCAGAAGCTTGTAGGGGACCTCTGACTGGTTCCAGTGGGGTGGGGGCTTGTCCCCTACTGGGGACTGCGTGGTGGCATGTACAGAAGTTCATTGCTCACTGAGATCCCTGATCTGTGTTTAATTGGTATCAAACATTGGGCATGAAGACTTGTGATTTCTTTGAATTCAGAGAGATACAATTACATCCTCTAGGTCTTCTACTGTCTTTTGAAAATGCTTCGCTAACATCAAACCTCCCCGCATTGCATTGATGATCAGCTCACATCCTTGCAATCATCATTTATGAAATGGAGTTTATAAGCTTTCAGGGAGGCAATGCTTGACTTTTTTTGTTTTAAATTGGCACTTGCTGCTTTGTTCGTTTCCTTTGAGATTCCTGTGGTGATTTGTGGTCAGGATTAAGACTTTGGATTCTGAAGTCTAATTTATGGATTCAAAACTTGGTTTTGCCACTTTATCTGACACACCTCAGATGACTGACTCAGTTCTCTATACCTCAGTTTCCTAATATTTTAAAATGGAAGCAATATATTTTATAATGATTAAATCAATTATTACATGTAAAGTATCTATCACACTAAGTAAGCATTTTATCATTATTGTTTTATTCATTATAATTACTACAATTATTAATTAAAAGTATTTCAACTTTTTTTGGAATATTTAATCTCAATGTAATATTGAGACTAAAACTCTGGTTCTATATTCAATACTGATATAGGATCTCCCACTTGGTAACTTATTTAAAATGCTATTATATTTATTATAAATTTCTTAATTTCAAAAATCGTGAGATTTTGGAATTGTTCAATTATACATACATAGTAAGTACTATCACTATACTCAGATTTTAGAACACAATAAAATATGTCATACTAATCTGTTCTACAAAATAATATTCACCCTTTAGTAGATACCTTGTTGGGTGAAACTTTGCTTTTTTGCTAGGTATGGCTGAGCAAATGATATTGAAAAATTTAAATGAATATGCTTGAATACAGGTTATATACTTTCAGGATAAACTTTAAAGAAAAGAGATTTTTTTGAATGAAGTTTTATATGCATCTCTAACTTTTTTCTTAAGTTTTTAAGTTCTGTTTATTTTTAATGTCAATGCAGGTATACAGCACACAATTCAAAGGGAAAAAGAGATGAGTAGCCAAAGTAGGACACCCTTAAACAGTTTTCTCCCTCTAACTCAGATTCTTTAAGTGGAGAAAGTTTACTATCTTCATATATATTCTTCCAGAGATATGTGATGCATATGTAAAAGTGCATCAATATGTAGATTCTCTCTAATTGAGTAGGTTTTTGTTTCCTAAGATCTTCCTGAGCAGAAGTCCTTTCACAAAAGGTTGGGGTGTAGATATTTGGATTAGGAGTATAACTTTTATGACCTTATCACTGTTACTCATCAATAAAACTCTTATTTTCTTTGCCTTTCTCTATAGTTCATTGTTTTCTCTGTCTGAAAATGTCTATGCATTTTAAATTCATTTTAATTAGGTATATGAAATCAGAATGCATTTGATTCATTGTACACAATTGCAGCATAACTTTACATTTCTATAGTTGTACACAATGTAGCCTCACACCATATGTGCAGTCATACGTGTACCTAAAGTAATGATGTCCATCTCATTTCACCATCTTTTATACCCTCATGCCTCCACCCTACTCCTCCCTCCTCTTTGCCCCATCAAATTTCCTCCATTTTCCCCATGCTCCCCATTGATGGATCAGCATCCATTTATCAGAGAGATCATTTGGCCTTTGATTTTGGGGGATTGGCTGACTTCAACTATCATGATATTCTCCAACTCTATCCATTTACCCACAAATGCCATAATTTTATTATTTTTTAATGCTGAGTAATATTCCCTTATGTGTATATACCACAATTTCTTTATTCATTCATCTATTGAAGGGCATCTAGGTTGATTCCATAGTTTAGCTATTGTGAATTGAGCTGCTATAAACATTGATGTGGCTGCATTACTATATTATGCTGATTGTAAGTCCTTTCGGTATAGACTGAGGAGTGGGATAGCTGGATCAAATAGTGGTCCTGTTCTAAATGTTCTGAGAAATCTCCATACTGTTTTCCAGAATGGTTGCACTGTTTTGCAATCCCACCAACAGTGACTGTGCCTTTGCTTCCACATCCTCACTAACATTTATTCTTGATAACTGCCATTCTGACTGGCAGTTATAACTTGTCTCAGTCATCTACTTTTGATTTGTATTTCTCTAATTACTAGAGATATTTGACATTTGTTTCATATATTTGTTGATCAAATGAATATCTTCTTCTGAAAAGTGTCTGTTCGCTCCTTAGCCCATTTATTTATTGGGTTGTTTGGGTTTGCTATTAAGTTTTTTGACTGTTTTATATATCCTGGATATAAGTCCTCTATCTCATGTGCATGTGGCAAAAATTTTCTCCCCAAACAGTTATCTCATACTAGACAAAAGTGCCAAAAACATACATTGGAGAAAAGATAACCTCTTCAACAAATGGTGCTGGGAGAACTAGTAATCCATATGCATCAAAAATGAAAATAAACCCATATTTCTCACCATGCACAAAACTCAACCCAAAGATCAAGGACCTAGGAATTAGTCCAGAGACCCTGTGCTAATAGAGGAAAAAGTAGACCCAAATCTTCATTGTTTCAGATGAGGTCTTGATTTCCTTAACAAGACTCCTATAGCACAACAAATAAAATCAAGAATTAATAAATGGGATGAACTCAAAAAGCTTTTTCTCAGCAAAAGAAAGATTCAATGAGGTGAAAAGAGAGCTATGCATTTTGTACATTGTTTTGTGTCAGACCAGGCAGTTTCAGACCTCCTGGCACCTCCCTCTGCACTTGGCACACAACATTTGACCTGGAATCCCCCTACCCATCTTCCTAGAAATGCTCTTCACCCTCAGTTCTCCATTGTATCAGCTTGTCTTAGTTATCCACTTTCTTGCCTTAGTCTTTGGTGTATCATATCTCCCAATAACTTTCTGGAAAAAGATCAAATGTGTGGTTCATTTTTCAGATTTGTTTTCATATCTCTTTTGTTTACTTGAATTTTCTGGCTTAGACATAGGAAAAAATTGTTTTCCATGATCATGCTGCCTGCATGATATGGCATTCTGGTTCCTTATTCTTGGTATATGAAAAGAAAAATTGTTACCTTCCCCCATAAAAATATGTATGACCTTCTTCTTTGACTCTAGTAATTTTGAAATTTCTGATTTGCTAATCTGGGTCACCAGCTATTCCAGGTCTTTTAAATCTGGGATCTTGTTGCCCTCAAGCGCTAAGAAGTTGTCTTGATTGTGTTAGATTCCATACATTGTATTATGTTATATCTATATATAGCATATATCATATCAGAAGGCAAGTTATTGAATATAATGTAACATGCCATAACATTATTGCATGAATTATTTTCAACAAATGAGCAAAAATTGTATTTGTACAGAATACTTAGCAGTTGAGGAAACCATTTATTTATTACAACATGCAGAAGGCATATATCTGTAATACCTGTTGTTTTCTAAGTGAGGTAAATAGTTTTTAAAAATATATTTTCAAAGCATTTTACTGACAAATTCTTAAATTTATCTACCACATTTTAGCATTAATCACATGCACACTAGGTTTTGGTGTAGCTTATCATGTACTATTTTAAATAATTTTTGATAAATAATAATTTTTAAAATAGAAAAAACTATCTTCAGTTCCAAATGTCAAAGTTTGCTAATCTTCACTTTTTATGACCAAAATATAATGTTATTTTCTTAAATATTTTAGTATTTTTTCTAATGCCAAATAGCATGATCTTATTTTTCTCTATTTAAAAACATGTTAGCTTAAACTAAATAGAAACAGTATTAATGAATTTTAACATATATTGAATATCCTAGCAAGGAAATCTAATTTGTAACATATTATTATAGGAATGGCTAATTATAAATGTATAATGTTCATTTGGGATTTTCAAACCTTCATTATCTCAGATGCCCCACCACTTTTCCATAACATATTAATCACATAAATATCAATTTTGTGATGTTCACAATAGGAATCCTGAAACAAAGTATTTTATTAGGAGGAATCTTCAATATATACAATAAATATGCACCAATAAAAATGTGTAAAAAATAAAAATACTCTTCTATCAAATAAGATATTATTGCTAAATTATATCTTATGCTTGAAACATGTATTGAGGTTTATCATTGAAAATAACTGAATCACAATTAGTCCCTGTGTGAATTTTTTTTTTCTTTTACTGTTACCTTCCACTGGCTATTGGAACAATTGGAGAAATAGCATTGACATCCTACTGCATTCTTATTAAAGGTTTGTGATGTTTCCCTTTGTTTTCAGCGTGCAGTGACCTGGAATTCAGGGAAGTGGCCAACAGATTGCGGGACTGGTTCAAGGCCCTTCATGAAAGTGGAAGCCAAAACAAGAAGACAAAAACATTACTGAGGCCTGAGAGAAGCAGTAAGATTTCTAAACTTGATAAATACTATCATCTTAAGATGGAGATTTATATCCAATGAATCTCTTAGAACAAACCATACATTTTAATATCTATCCATTACTAAATGTTGAATAAAAATCAGAACATTGCTGTTACTTCCAAGTTTTTCCCTAATATTTTGCAAGAAAGTTAAGCATTTGGATCAACTCTGATTGATGGAAATGAGAATGTCTCCTCAGAAAGCATTTAGGGTCCAGTTAAAAATTAAGAATAGACATATGTTTCAGTATTTTATCAAAGCTGTAGAAAGTATAACATGGGAAATAGAAGTAAGAATTTTGGAGAAGACATTTAAAGAACACAGTTGAACTCCCTCAAATAGTCTTTAGGAGAATGCTTTGCTGGCATCTTAATTTGTCTCTGTGCAAAATGGATTAGTAGAAAAGAAAAGACTGAATATCTGCAAATCAAATAAGCAACACATTGAAGCAAAATAAAAGCATAGATGGGCTCAGGTTAGGGCTCAGCCTAGCATGTGTGAGGCCCTGGGTTCAGTTCTCAGCACTGCATATAAATAAATAAAATAAAGGTCCATTGACAACTGAAAAAATATTTACAAAAAAATAAAAGGATATGACTCTGACTGGAATCTTATCATCTGTATAATTCCCCTAATTCCTTGGAAATAAAAATGGCAAATTGAAATAGGACACTTGTTATGAATAATTTTATGAACTTTTCATTTTATTTTATTATTGTTTGTATAAATACTTGTGTTGTCTGTAATCTACCTAAAAAGCATATCAAAGCATGGTCTGAATCTTTCAAATCGAAATAATTTATCTAAAAGGTAAGAAAAAGAGATAGGGCACAAATTATGAGCCCTTATTTCTTAACTGACAAAGAAATGCTGGAGGCCTGACCTCCATTGCTTAAGGTGAGTGACATGATTGTACACTCTCACTTGAAACCCTCAAAATGCAGATTAGCAAAATCATACAGTAAAACAGCACAATCATTTATAAACTCTGTTTCCTAAACTGCCTTATTTGTTTGCTTTCTTACCATTTAGGGATTTTCTATAATCCTAAACTCTTGTAGTTATGAATCTTATATGTGTTCTAGAATAATTTAATATAGCAGTGCAATTTAGCTATTACCTTTAGATATAATAACTGTCTTCGGATGTGTAATGACTATGCATACATTTCCTCTTGTGAATTCAGGAAAAAATTATAGTACTATCCTGATACTGTAGGAGAGTTTCTTAGATCTGTCTTGAATTTATCAATTGAATTTTTTGGCAGCTGTCAATGCATTTCAGCCTGCATTTATTTCATAGAAGTAATAACTAAATATATTTGGTTTTATTTCATTCTGAAAAAAAATATATGTGATATGGGAAGATTTCTTCCAGAACTTTATGTGTTGATTTACACAAATCAAATAAAATCCATACCTGTGTCCCCAAGAGTCATACTTGAACATGGCATGCTATCAAAAATCTCCTTTGAGCTTGAGTTTGAATTAATTTCCCTCCTAGATTTGGAGATGGATCAAAGCATAATTTGAAGATCCCTCGGCAAGGTGCCTGGTTAAATGTATGCATTCATAAATATTTTCTTTTCTGGCTTTTTCTTCCAAGAAATGTCATGAAACTCTCTTAAGATGGTGGATTAATTATAAGAAACTCCTATGGAGTTGATAATCTTTGGAGAGTAAAGGGGAAAAAAGGGCTATAGAATTATTTATACTACTTAGTCAGTGGCTAAGTAAGAAATCCTTGGGTAAATCCTTCACTCAATCCATCATATTTAATTTGCAAATCAACCCTCCCCTGCTCCACACACTACTGGGAATTTAATGAAGTCAGAGATGTTTGTTCATTGTTGTATTGATAGAGCCTGGAATAGAGTTTCACATAATATTTACTAAATAAAAATAAAAAAATAAATTTTATTTACTAAATGGAATAAAATTTACTTAACAAAAATTAATGAATTAAGAGTTAATTTTATTTGCTAAATAAGAATAAAATTCATTTGCTAAATAAAAATTAAGGAATGGATGAAGCAAAAAGCTACCAATGTACTACACCCTGTGTTATATTATAATTAAATCAATCAATGAGTTCCTTAGGAATGATTATGTATTGCTTCCATTATTTTTTCTGTGAAAATTAATGCTGCAATTTGCATGCTCTTATTTCCATGAGTGGAAGTAATGGGTCAAAGTGCAAATGCATTTTAAATTACAATTGATAGTAGGTGTTACCAAACTTTCAAGTGAAAATCTTAAGGCACTTCAAATTTTGGCCAGTCAGGTATGGAGTTGATGTTTGCCTGCATCCCAGTAGCAAAAAGTATTATCATTATTTTTATCTTTTGCATTTTTTGAATATACTATAATATTTTATTTTAAATTTAATTTACATATTCTTTATTGGTAGTGAATTTGAACATAGAATATTATTTGAAAAGCTTACAGTTAATAAAAACAAAACACATCTAAAGATGTATCTTCTTACCTGTTTAATTCTGAAAAAGGCATATTGACAGTTTTCTTTGTAATTCTACATGAACAAGTCCCTTCAGCATTTTTAGTAGATTTTGCTTCACATGTTAGCTACTCTATTTTATAGTACACTAGATTTATTATTTCGTATTAATGAATTGGCTTATTATTCTCTTTTCTTATACTTTATCCTACTTACTGTTTTCCAGCACATATTTTACCCTGATTGATACTAGTATTACCATTTTTCCACTCCAGTTGATTGCGTTTTCCTGATGTCCTTGATATCATTTGTTGTCAATCTTTTTTTTTAAATCACTTATACTTGTATCTCTTGTATGAACTCGAAGAATTGGGTCTTCACTTTATTTTTTGATATGACAATGAGAAGAATTTGCACATTATCATGTTTTAAAAAATTAAGGATTTGATGAAGTCCACATAAAATGCAGGGAAATTTTCCAATGCAAAATGTTTTGCCTTTCAGTTGCATAAAACTGAAAGCAAAATAAAATTAACTTTGTGATCCCTTATTAACAGCAGACCAAAATTCCAAGAAAACTGTGTCATTGCAACAGAAGAAAAATCAAATTTTAGTTCTGCATCAAATAAGACTTGACATTACTTTTTAAAATCTTATGAATAAACCATTTGAAATATTATCTATCATGGACCAAGACAAATACTGATTTTGCTGAATCTCATAATGTTTAAATTTACTTAAGAGTTATCTCACATATTTTAGAAGACTTAGATATTTTAGGACAAAATTGTATTTTTAATAATATATTTTTCATATTAAGTTGTTTTCCTAGATGAGTCATATACATGTATATAATTGTTAATTACAGTAACTATTTTGTAGAGAAAACTATGAGGTGGATAATTATAAACTGTTATGCATCAGCATTTTGCAATGATTAACCAAGTTTATGAATATATATTTCACACTCTTTTATAGCCATATGCTTCTTTATAATATATCTTTTTAATGTGGCAAAAATGAACATGCTTATTAACAAACTCAAGTATATAAACTTTTCAGATAAACCATAAAAATAAGAGGCAAAGTAGTATGTGACTTTAAATGCATGTTTTAGTGTTTTATATTTTTAAGAAATTATCTAGCTATTATATTAGATATCAGTTAAGTAATATCCACTGATTATATTAATTAGGTAAATAAATTAGGTATTGGTTTTAAGTACCAATAGATCTAGATCTTAGAAATCATTTTTAAGATCTTAGAAATTATTTTTAGTTTATTAAAAACATAACTACTCTTGAAATAAAGTTCATCTGAATGATTTAATTGGATAAGAAACAAATTTAAATTTCTTAGAATTGTAAATTTCTAATGTAATGCTTGCTAATATAAGTACTTATTAATTTAAGAAAAATATATCCAAATACAATAGCAACATATGTGGTAACATTCAAAAATCTAATAAGTGTAAAGTCATTGTTGTTTCCTTGAGCAATATTAAAACAATTCATTTATAATTTAAATGTCAGAGTTCATTTAAATTATACAATTTTGATTTTTAAAGCATTGTAATGATTCTTCATAAAAAAAGACTTTTGAGTTGGGCACAGTGGTGCAGACATGTAATCCCAGCAATTCAGGGGGCTGAGGGAGGAGGTTCACAAGTTTGAGGCCAGACTGAGCGACTTAGCAAGATTTTAAGCAATTTATCAAGACCCTGTCTCAAAATGAAAACTAAATATGGCTGGGGATGTCACTTAGTACCCTTGGGTTCAATCCACAGTACTGAAGAAAACTTTTCCCCCAAAATTATTTTTTTTAATTTCTGCAAGTTAAAATTTATATCAGCACTTATTTATCTCTGAGTTGTGAGTCAATGAGAATACAACTTTCCAGATTTCCTTAAGAGGTCTTTATGATCTAATTTGTTTATACCATCTGGAATTCTAAAATAACAGCTCATTTATGCACATATATACACTCCTACCAAAGCTCTGCACCAATTTGTACTTATTTGTCTGTAGACTCTAACTCCCATCTAACTGAACGAAAGATTATAGGTTGAAGTTGATCATGACAATGGAGTTTGCTGCATTTGGGGAAGTCAGAATATCTTACCTATTCTGATCAACTAACTTCAGCCTTAATATAGAAATGTGACAATATACCTGAAGAATAGTTTAGAGAAAAAAATCATTTTTTTTCATTAAAAAATGAATTCTATTGATTTTTTAGATTTCTAAAAAATCATTTTTGTTATTCATACTCCATGAATAGAATGATATCATTTTAATGGTAAGTAAAATAATAAAATGAAGATAATCATCTCTTTCTTGTAATACCAATCTCTAAGTTATTGGACATTATGTACAAAGCATTTGGGGTTTTTATCTGTAATTATCAATACTGTAAAAGTAGGGACAAATATGCAAAAAAAAAAAGCCAAAATATCTATTTGTTCAATTGTGCAATGAAATGTGCTTAAAAGCCAATACTCATTGTTTACTGTGTGTAATAGTTCATTTGAGATGGACCTTTGATATTTAAATTATTAATGTAGTTTCCATTAAAATAATGAGCTTGTTTGCTATGCTATCTTAAAATATTACAGACCTTGCTTTTTATGACATTAGAATAAATGGAAATGACTTTTTCTATAGTTTCTTGGAAAATATTGATTAAAACTTATGCCTGATAATCCAGTTTTATAAGTAAACCTACAGTAATGAATGACTTTGAAAGGTAAACACAAGCTGTGGCAAACCCTTTGCCATGCAGGAGAGAAGTGGACAAGGGATTAATTTGGCACAAGTGTCCTTTTCGATACTTTATATCCTTAAATAACCTAAAAGTGTACCTCACTTCAAAGAAAGCCTTTGACATGATGTTTCCTAGTATAACACATGGAGCATCAAAGGCCCAATCCAGAAAAACTGGCTCTAAACATTGGCCAAAAGAAGACCCAGGGCTTTGTCAATTGCTGTTGAACACGAATGCGTATGCATCCATAAAACTTATGAACCAGCAAATTTGGAACTAGAAAACAACCAAATTCAATCCAAGAGACAACCTAATACAAGTCATATGAAAATTCGCAATTATATTTGTAAGTTAACCTGTGATGTGTGAATAGTGTATATTATTTTCTTCCTGTCAGTACCACATACTTTTTTTTCTAATCTATTTAAGTTTACTGTCCAGTTATAAAGATTAAAAATACAAATTAAGTCATAACATCTTTTGTTTTCCTGTATTCTTACCTCAAAATGGGGCAGTGCAATATCATCCTTAGTATTTATATATTTTCTACATAGCTACTGTGATAGTTAAACTAAATGCAAAATGGGTGATGTACTCTCTTATTTTTTCTACTCTTACACCAGATTGCTAAGAAGAATTAGTCCAAATTCCTCTTGTAATTTTGATTGTCTGCTGAAACCTGAGTATTCTTGCAGTTGTAATGGGGCTTTCTGATGAATGTATTTCCTCACAGTAGAGGAACTGGCTTCATATTTGCTGTTTACAGGTCCTAGGATATTGCACCCAAGTATCTGCATGGCTCACTCCCTAGCCTGTATTGCTACTTGATAATCTTACTGCATTGTTTTCTTTTTCTTCAAAATAATATGTAAGCTTGAGGAATTAAAAAATGTTCTACTCTGTAATCCCCAACTACTGGAAAACTATTGTCACATAATATGGACTCAGTAGCAACTTGTATAATGAATAAGTTAATAAATCTTAACACACATTATTATCTAGACACAAACCTAATTTCAGAAGAGTGACAAGCAGCCTGTAGCTGCTTTCTTTTGATCTCTGAATAACGTGCAGTTTCCAGGACAAAATTATGACAATAGCAGGATTAGATTAAAAGGTTCAAGACTTGACACTTCAATGGAAAGATGCCTTACTTAAAAAGGCAGTAGGTCCTGAAAGTGGAATAGGAAACCATATGCAGAACAGTTGATATACTCTCTAACTTAATTTTTTCTACTCTTACACCAGATTGCTAAAAAGGATTAGTCCAAATTTCCTTCGTAATTTCAATTGTTTCCTGAAATCTGTCCATTCTTAAAATATTTGGTTTCATACTCCACTTTTAGGGAATCCTGCCCTTTTATTTATTTATTTTTAGGGGAGGAGGGTACTAGAGATTGATCTCAGGAGCACTCAACCACCGAGCCATGTCTCCAGCCCTATTTTGTATTTTATTTAGAGACAGGGTCTCACTGAGTTGCTTAGCACCTAGCTTTTGCTGAGGCTGGCTTTGAACTCATGATCCTCCTTCCTCAGCCTCTGGGATTACATGTGTGCACCACCATGTCCAAGGGTATACTGCCTTTTTAGAAGGGATTTGCTAACCTCATACACTGGTCATCAAAGCAGAATTTATACACATTTTACATTATTTAAACATCGCATTGCTCTGACAAAAAGAAGGTATATTATGGTAAAAAAAAATGATATATTATTTTCTAATAGTTGTTTTAGTAGTTATTCATAGCTCTCAAACACAACGTGGCACTAATATGAGATTTTAGTAAGCTGTGTTTTATTTTGTTTATTTTTTTCATTTTATTTTTTGGTACCAGAGATGGAGGCATTTACCCCCTGAGTCACATATCCAGCCCTTCTTATTTTTCTTATTTTGAGACAGAGTCTTGCTAAGTTCTTAGGACTTCACTAAGTTGCTGAGGCAGGATTTTAAGTCAGGATCCTCCTGCCTCAGCCCCCGAGCTGCTGGGTTTCCATAAGTGGGCCACTGTGCCTAGCAGTTAACCAGATTTTCTCACAGACTTTACATAAAGAATTACCCATGCCATTGCCCCCCAAATTGCATTTTATTTGAATCTTAGTTTAAATATTTCATAGTTAAATGGTTTTCAAAAAGAGAATGATGATGTCATAGCTTTTAAAGAAATTAAGCCAGCTGATAAAGTTTACAATTCGTTTTTATAATTTAAGTCCATTTTGTTTATAAAAGATATCAGACCTCTGGAATATATTTTGTTCAGATGGACTTTGAAGTGAACTGAAAAACAAATTTATGACCATAGAAAACCACTCAGATAATAAAACCTTAAAATGGGTTTTTGGATAAGAAGATATGGAGCTGTGTAGTTCTGATTCTATTTATCATTACCTTGAAAATACTTGTTTGAGGTTTTGTTGAATAAGTGTATTTTACAGCTATTATAATTTATATACTTTGATTTGCTTCTATTGTTTAAATCTTCAGAAGTTATATAGGAGAAATACAACACCCAGTGTTTTCAAGAATATGGTTGCAATGGAGAATATCTACTTTTTTTCAAAGTGATATTGTATTTATTTTTCTTTTTCAATTTGGAAAGCTTCAGGACATCAGCATCATATGCAAAAATCCTCAGATTAACAGTCTGACTCAGATTATGACAATGTTATATTGTTGCTTTCTTACGCACCAAATGTTCTCAGTCAGAGAAAATGATGGAATTACTTAAACCCCTAGGGAAAATGAACACATTCTAATTTCTTACTAAGATATTGCTCTCTTTATGTCATGCTGTCTTCACATTGAGAGGAAGATTGAATTTGGAATCAGATGGCTTAAAAATAATGCCCCATTTTAATGCAATTAGGAGCCTTCTAGGTAGAGCAGAGAACTTCATCTTTTGAAAACAAAGGTTTAAAAAGTTCAAAGATAAATTTTCTTTTCTTATTTTAAGCAGTAAATTGAAAGATACAGATCATTGCTTGTTTTGGTGGTTCTAATTATTGAGACATCTTGCATTTTCTTCTTTTATTAGGTGGAAACTGTAACTCTGTATACTAAAATTTAATTATATACTTTAGTATTAAGAAGGTATTGTCTTAATCTATGGATGTTTTAATTTTATCAAAATAACATATTTCATATTAAATTGAATTATGTACTCCTATTTTACTAAAAGTATATTTATAAAAAAAGACATAAAGTAAATGACATTACAATAAACTGTTGTAATATGCTATTACAACATATTATTGAACTGGATCTTCCAGGAACCAAACTTTGATTAACTTCTAGTCCTTAGGAACTATATTATTCCAAACACTGAAAATTACAACTTGTATTGGAAATTTTAGAATTAGAAAGCATATTATTTCAAATTACAGAAACTGCTATTAGTATTAGAGAAATTTTAGGAAATTTAAGTAGATTGATTCTCACTGTGTGAATGAAAGATTGTCAAATTTATTACATTGTTTTCAATAAAGTGAGTACCTAACTTTCAAAATATGATCATCTAGGATATTCAGAATGTTGTTAAACAGGATTCTGAACCTACTATAAAGTGAAACAATATCAGCTCCCAAAAATATGATAGTGAGTAAGCTAAGTAAAGGCATCTATGTAGAAAAAATGAAACAAAATTTTACATTACATTCTTTTATTTCATGTATATTCAGTTTGTTAAAACATAAGAGTTTTTCTTGTCAAATTTTCACCATGCTATCATGAGTAGTTCAGAGACTCCCTGAATGTTTGGATAATGGGTGTCTTGGAAGCATCAAGAGGTGATAGCTAAAATCAAGGGAAAAACCTAAAAATAAAGGCAAACAAAGTAACTCAAGCCCATAATTATCTGAGATTCTTTAATGTACAAATGAACCTATCCACCACAGCTATTCTTCAACCATGTGCTAATCAATAAAAGGGCAATAAATTTTATGATATTCTTCTGACATATTAATGAATGTCATTTTCAACATATCACAGGAAGGAATAATATGTGTAACATTATATTTTTCCACTTTCTGTTTTTGTAATCTGTTTCAATTATACACTTAATATGTTTATTTTAAAAAACTAATAGTGAAAATATGTGAAGAGTATTAGCATCTGTTCACTAAGTCTATCTGATGCCTCCATCACAAGGTAAAAATTGTTAGCAGCTAGAGGTACATGGTTTTCTCACTTACCTCATTTTCATACAAACATATATACTCAATAAAAATACTTTTAATGTAGACACATTTTAGCATAATGAAATAATACTATATACAGAATGTGAGAGCCCGATTATTATTACTATTTTAATCTTATAACAGCACATTGTTTTCAAGTATTTTCTGATTGCATCTTTTCTATTTTTACTTTAGAGTAACTTTCTTAGTATTCCTTAAGAAAGCCTCTCTCAAAAAATACTGAACTTTTTATCTTTCCAAGTACATACTTTCCTGTGTTTAGAATATATTACTATGAGATCAGATTCTGGCATCAAATTTTGTTCTACTACCGAATTAAAATACCATCTTTCTGATTATTTAATTCAAGCTTATTTGGGCTGGATTTTCTTTTTACTTTCTATATATATATTAGTTTTTATTTCCATTGTTGATTTTTAATGTCATTTTGCTATGTTTACATATTATACTTTGTGTGATTTCAGTTCTCCTGAGTTGGGTAAGATGCATAATATGATCAGAATGTGTCTCATGTGAACCTGAAAAGAACTTGTATTCTGTTATTATTTGTTTGATTATTCACTCAATGTAAATTATGTAAAGATTTCTCATAACTGATCATGTTGTTCAGATCTTCTATAACCCTAATGTGTTAGGATCATTTGTTCTATTTATTGGTCATAAAAGATTGTTGCAATCTCCATTTATAATTGGGGTTTGTCCATTCCTCCATTTAGGCCTATTATATTTTTTCCTCAGGCATTTTTGGTTTCATTTTACATATATGACACATTCAGAATAATTATGTCTTTTAATTGAACTCTGTTATCATGTGATGTTTCTTTTTATAATGGTAACTTTCCTTATTCCATATTCAGATTTATTATTAATATGTTCAGTCTGACTTTCTTTTCATTAGTGCTTCATGATGCATTTTTTACAGCTTTTAATTTCAATATAGTATGTCTTTTTATTTGCCTTGAGGAAAATATACCTAAGTCTTCTTGTATTTTTATCCAAGCTGATATTCCTTGATTTTTAGTTAATATGTTTAAAGCACTTACATTTGGTTAGTTATCAACATGGTTTAATTGCAATCTACATTTTGTTCAGTTCTTTACTATTTTTAACTCTTTTTTGCATTTATTCTCCTCTTAAAATGCCTTATGTTAGATCAATTAACTATTTTCATGACTTCATTTGTTCTGCATTTTAGTTTGTTATTTTTATGACTTTTTAAATGTTTTTGATGGTTTCCCTGTGATTTACAACGTATAAATTTAATGTATCACAACATTCAAATCGTGGGTTTTTTTGTTCTTTTATCTATAATACAAGGACTTCCAACTTTAATTTCTCCCATTTTTAAAAAAAATATTTTATTTTTTAGTTGTAGATGGACAATATCTCTATTTTATTTTTATGTGGTGCTGAAGATCGAACCCAGTGCCTCACACATGCTAGGCAAGCGCTCTACTGGTGAGCCCAGCCCTCTCCCATGCTTTGTACTATTTTTTTCTACATCATTTTCCCCTTCCCTTCTCCTATTGGTATTTAATTGCATCTCTATCACACTCTTCTATGATGATCCATAGCTCTTGTATGTTCTCTTAACTTCTCCTTCTCCTATTTCTCTTCCTTCCACAGAGGTCTTACCCCTCTGCTAATGATAGAATTCTTTAATGGTCTAAACTGAGGATATTCTCCTGAATCTTTCCCAGGAACAACATTTTCCCAGAGTGTTGAAGATCCTTATCCATATTTTTAGAGTTAGCCAATATTTGACTCTCCTCTGGAATTTAAGTCTTTGTTCCATGAGGGACACAGGGATGATGGATGTAGGTAAGCCTCCACACCTTTCCTCCAGCAAATGCTTCTTCTCAGGTGACTTCCTTGGGTCTCTTTTCCTGCTCCATCTACCTTGAAAACATTTGCTGATGTCTGTGGAATAGTGTCAGTCAAATGGGATCAATCCCTCTACTTTTTGTGGCTTGCAAAGTTGAGTTCCTATCATGCTAACTCACACTCAGTCTTCAGACATTCCTTAAAAAATTCAATTTGATTTGTTTTAATAGCTACGTGACATCTGCTGTCTGTTTAGGGTAAGCAAGGGTTCTCATCCCGTCTCCTTTGGGAGGCACCTGTACTTTTATTTTTAGAATCTGTTTTTTTTTAAGGACTCAAAATACTGATATTACATCTGATGCTGTTTAGGACAGACACCTTAGTGACACCTTGGGCTTATCCAGGTTAACCCATCTTTGGTACCACATAGCTGAAATTCTGTCATTTCTCTATGCTCTCTCCCTACTCCCCAGTATGCAGTGCATCCTACTGCGCCCCCCAGAACACATTTGTAATTAATTGTAATAATTGCCTCTTGCCTCTTGAGGGAAGCAGAAAACAGAGTAATTGTGTAATAATACATGATGATTATTCTTTGGTCAACAGTTTTAACTGAAGTACCATAATCACCATAATTCTAGCAAGATACAGGGCATTGTTAAAGTTTTAATAAATTTGTGTTTATGATACTTGTGTGAAAATGGTATTTTAATTTCTTTTAATGGAAATAAATTTTAATTCTTTATAATAATAGTGTTATTCATATATATATATATATATATATATATATACATACATAAATATATAGATTAAAACATTTATCACAATAAACTTTATTCAGAAAAAGCTTGAATAGTAAAATGTAAATAATATTTAATTACAGTACTAACTGCCATTGAATGAATGATTAATTAGTACCAGATGCTTTCTGGTTAATTAATTCTCACAATTCTCCTCATGTTACTCTCTGCACTTTACTGTGAAACAAATTTCCCAAGATGAAATGTAAAGCCCTCCCTCTCTGACTATCCAGTAGGGACCATGCACTAATTACCTGTTTTGTTGATGTGTTTTTTTCTTTTGGGTGATGAGATCTTCCATATTTAGCTAACCATTTTCTTTCTTTGTATTTAGGATTTGATACCAGTATTTTGCCCATTTGCAAGGATTCACTTGGCTGGATGTTTAATAGACTCGATACAAACTATGACCTACTGCTGGACCAGTCAGAGCTGGGGAGCATTTACCTTGATAAGAACGAACAGTGCACCAAGGCATTTTTCAATTCTTGTGACACATACAAGGACAGTTTGATATCAAACAATGAATGGTGCTACTGCTTCCAGAGACAGCAAGGTAAAAGATGAGACACCTGTACATGCAAATAATAGAACTCCATTTCAAATTTTATGTAATCTTTCATGATGAAAGAAATAACCATACTCTATGCCTCATTCATTTCACTAGATTTTTTCTAATTTGTGTGTTTATAAAAAGAACCATAAGCAGCATGTTGAGCAAAGTAGCTCTGCTAAAAATGCAAACATGCTAAGTGAGATGAAAAATGGTAATTAATATTTTATATTAATGTACTTCATTATAGTTTCCATTATGAACCACCAAGAAGCACACAGAGATATGAGAACATAGATATTAAAAGTAATCATTAAAATTAATTTGCTATCTGCTTTGCCCATGGTATAAAATAAATGGGTTTTTTATCACTATACTGTGGAGTTTTAATGTTCTATTTTGTGATCATATTAAATGAGCTGAATGAACCACAGCATTTCCCATAAAGTTATTTTTACTCATTTTTATTTTGAAATGACTAAGTCTTTCAACCTTTACAAAATAGTTCAACCTTTCAAAAATTCACTAGCAAAGAAAGTGCTTCAATACTCTGGTAAAAATTAAGCAAGATGAAAAATTGAAATGCAGCTAGTTCCTTATATACCCTTCTTTATTAGGAATGCAAACCAAATATAAATTTGGAAACATGTGACAGAATCAAAGGAATTAGCAATTTGTACCAAGTGCATACAGAGAAATAGATCTAAAGTTCACATCACAATGAAGTTTTGGGAAACTTAGAAGATAATCCTATGTATAATTCTGACGCTAATTTAAAAACCTTGAAAAAAGTTTAATGTGATACACCTGTTCTTGCAATGCTTTTTAAGATTTTTGAAAGCTAATAGAATGAACAAGCTACTTTAAATTATGTCAATGATTATCATATTCCATGTAGAAATATGAAAACATTTTATAGGGATTTCTCTATCTAAATTACTTTTCAATATTTAGTGATAGTTTTATAAGTAGAGATCAAATGATTATCCTTAAATTGCTAATCAGGATTAGCTGAGTAGTGTAGCTTAACTGTTTATAAACCATTTTAAAGCAAAGTTTAAAAAATGGATTTACTGTGTTAAAATTTTAATTGAATGCATACATAAACACATGTCAACTTTACTGCCTATATGCTCTCTTGGTCATTAGACACTCCTAAAATTCTAGGCAAGCTTCAGTGGCACATACCTGTGTGTGAGTGTGTGTGTATGTGTGGCTATTATACACATTATACATTATGTTGTGACTATTTAGAATTTTCTATTTCTTTACAAATATCCTCTTTGAAATGATTGAGTTTGAAAAATGGACAAATGAGGAATTCCAAATTTATTTAAATGTTTTGTTTATTTTTAAAATCATTGCTTATCAGAAATTATGGTGTATTATGTCCTCTTTCTAAATTTTACATAATTTGGAGAATCTTGGTGACAATAGAAAGACCAAGGTACATTATTAACATTATGCAATATTAGAATTTATGAGTTTCTCTGACACATCTTAAAAGAAGTATCAACTTTTTTATAGATTATAATACTAAATTATTTCTCTATATCTTAGCAACTATTTTAAATGAGGGAAATTTCATCAATTGGTTAGAATTTCATTGCCAAGTAAGTTGACACTTTAATAGTACATGATGAGAAATATTTTCATCATATAATTGTTTTGCTGTTTTCTTTTGTCATCCAATTCAGTCATTCTAAGAAAAAACAAGATGATGGGAGAGTGATAACTCTCATCCCGGACACACAATCTATATGAACATTTATCTGTATAAGTAAGGAATATAACACAACCAATATGTCATGTGTCTTCTAAAAGCATGTAAAGACTAACTCAAGATTGATATCATAGAAGTTACCGATTCTCTGTTTGACTAAAATCCTAGAGGTGACATTTTTAATGTCATTACAGACCCACCTTGCCAGACGGAGCTCAGCAATATTCAGAAGCGACAAGGGATAAAGAAACTCCTAGGTGAGTCATAGCTCATTCTTCTGAAGGCTTTATTGCTTACATAAATAACCCCAGGGAAACAGCAACATGAAATCAATATTAATCCAACAAAGATAGACTGCACTAAATTTCAGCAACAAAATTTATGAACTTTTTGAAAGCCATTAAACTTACTTTTATTACCTCACCTATTGAAAGATATTATGTCTGTTTTATTACCCTAATATAATGTTCATTTTGAAAGTTATTAAGTAAAAAGAGATTTAAACAATAATAAAGTTAAAACGTCAGCAGAAACTTCTAATTCTGTGGTTAATAATGTAACAATTGATGGGTATACAGATAGATAAATATAGATATACACACAGAGAGAATATATAAAGCAAATATTTTAAAGATGGGGTGAAAAATGCTGAGTGTCTCAGAGAAGTTTGACTGTATTCTTTAGTGTTTTCATGAGTATTTTTGGCTATGTTACTTTTAGCAATGGAATGTATGTGTGGATGAATGGATAGGTAAACAGGTAGGTAGATAGACCGACATATAAATAGATAATTGCAAATTTTACCATGAGCCCCAAACTATTTGAATGTTTGGTAATCAAGACACCATCAAACCATTAACTTTGATTATTGTATGTTTCTTTAAGCTTAAACATTTTAAATAAAGTCTTCTTAGAATAATGCTAAATTCTTAAAAATTTACAAAATTAGTACATAGTTTCCAGAAATCCTTTACCCAACTTTTCCTAAAGATAACTTCTTACATGCACCAAACAATCAGAGCACATTTGTAAAAATCTAAGAAATTAATATTTCTATAATCCTGGCAACTACAAGGGTCAGGTTTTACTTGGATTACACCAGTTTTGTCACAGGTTTTCTTTTTGCATTTTAGTATATAAAGCAGGACAAAACTCAGGCAGTGTGTCTTTTAAGTATGCTAATACATTTGTCTAC
Organism: Callospermophilus lateralis; assembly: GCF_048772815.1. Classification (NCBI taxonomy): domain Eukaryota; kingdom Metazoa; phylum Chordata; class Mammalia; order Rodentia; family Sciuridae; genus Callospermophilus; species Callospermophilus lateralis. Next base: position 20,400,390 of record NC_135308.1, on the reverse strand, counting down.
TTAGTTGCATGTAACTTCATGATGACTCTGGATCTAATTAATCTGTTTTACATTTTGATGACCTATCTTTGTAATTATAATATATATATATATATGTGTGTGTGTGTGTGTATACGTATATATATATATATATATATATATATATATATATATATATATATATAAAAACTAGCATATTTCTGTTATTAGTGTTCTCTCTCACTTTCAAAGTGAACTGGCATAAAAGACAAGAGTTTATGTCAAAAAATGCTTTAAAAGTAGTAAATATTGAAAATTTGATTTTCTTATTTTTTGTGGCCTTAGATCCATTGAAAATGTTTTAAAGTTTTCCTTATTGGAGATACTCCATCTGCTTCACTGAAAGATTAGTAGTTCAAATGAATTATAATTTATAAGTTTAAATCTACCACCTATTTATCATATCAAAATTGTAAAACTTATTGAGGGGGTAAAATTATGATCTAATATGGTATAAGAATAAATGGTTTTCATATTCTAACTATATATTTAAGGTTTTTTTTAAAAAATAAAAATGATGTTTCCATCATAGGAAAAAAAGTTCAGGAAAAAAAGAAAAGTTTCTAATTTTCTAGATCTCACATTCTAATGTTTAAGTATTTAGTGAGGAATGTGACCGTACTTATAAATTACTAACTAAACATTTATCTTTAGGAATATACCATATACTGTGCTATATATTATACAAATAAAATAAATATCTCTTTCTGACCATTCCCACTAAACTGTGTTCTACAAAACTGAGTTTAAGAGATGCTTATACAACAATGAAAGTCAAGAGAACCCAAACATTTCCAAACAGAGGATATGTCGTGTAGTTTTGAATGTATCTAATGATAATCTACACACATGCACACACACATGAGATGGAAGATATGTCATCTCCTCCAGTTTAAGAGAAGACTTCATATTGACAGCATATTTGAGTCTTAAAATGATACAATGAAAAAAAGGGATTCCAGTTGATATTAAAAGGCAGTGTGTAAGAAAGGTGAAACAGCATTAAATTGAGTGGTAATAGCTACGTGGCATGAAAAGATCTTGAAAAATATGAATGAAAACTTTGGAGAATGAAAATAGAAAGTTGTTAGTGATGAGATGATATAGGGTGTTGTACACCATATAAGTGCTCCCAATGATTGAATTGAGCATAGCATCACATAGTAATGCTGTACTATACCGCTGAAAACACTACACTTTCCAAAATGAATCATGTTAAGATGGTAGTTTCCTTAAAACGGGATATGAATCCATAAGTTATAATCAGTTCCTATGGCAATACCAGTGCCAGCACAACAGAGCACATACCTGTTTTCTTCTACAGGTGTCACTAGTATGTAGCCTGGAATACAGTGGCACTTCACCTGTGTATGTCTTAAGGCTTACTGGTAAAACACATGCGTGCATTTGTGGGTGACTGTGTGCATATTTCACAGGACAGTACATTCCTCTGTGTGATGAAGATGGTTACTACAAGCCAACACAATGCCACGGCAGTGTTGGGCAGTGCTGGTGTGTGGACAGATATGGAAATGAAGTCATAGGATCCAGAATAAATGGTGTTGCAGACTGTGGTAAGGAGAAAGGTCATTTTAATAATTACCAAGCACAATAGTCAATACTGAGATCCTCATTAATTTGTCTAAGCACTTAATGAAGACCTGTCCTATGCAGACAGGTTAACTGCTATTTGACATAGATTATTTAGGAAAATATAGAGTAAACAATGAAAGTAATCTCATTTAATCCTTAAATTCCTCTTCTACATTAATTTATTCTGTAACATTTTTAGTAGTTGTTGGTTTTCTATCCTGTCCAATATGATTAGATTTCAGTGAGATGTAGTACTCAATAGATATCTTATTTAATCTTAACATGTGGAGAATATTTCTTCATAATATGTAAGTTAAAGTGTTAGTACTACTAATTACTTCAGTTATCTTTGTTGCCAGTGGTGGATAAAATGTCATTTTTTGGTTGTGAATGAAAATTATATGAAGATGAATTGAAAGTGGACAAAAATTATTTTGGAAGCATGGACTTGTGAGATTTCTTAGCATTCTATTATTAAGAATATGCAGGAAATGGGAAAATAGAAACATTTTCTTCATATAAGATGGAAATTTCAGTGTGTGATGATTTCAGCCAATTCATAAACAATGAATTTTATTAATCGGATTTGTTATAATTAGCTACCAAAGAATTATAAGAATTAATATTCAGAAGAGGTAAAAATGAAGACACACTGGCACTTGAGAAGTTGAAAAGTGAACACATACTGAGATATAAATGAGCATTATTACCTCCAGAAAAAATATTAGCTATTTCTAAAATATTTTTTTAAAATACTTTAATAAATATTTCTTTTGTCAAAGTAAAAAATTCCCACCAATTTAGTGGCTCAATCTACAGAAATTTGTCATCTTGCCAATCCATCTGTCAGGAGTAGATCTCAAGTCTGTCTCACTAAGCTGAACATCACAGTATTAGCAGGGTGGTGCTCCTATTGAGACTCTTGAGGAAAAGCAGTCTTTTTGTCTTTCCTGTCCAGAAGTCACACACATTCCTTATCTCATGGAGACTTACCACCAAATTAAAACTAACTTTTCTTCTCTTTGTCCATTCTTCTGTAGTCATATCTCCTTTTGATTCCATCTGGGAAAGATTTATTGATTTTAAAGACCCAACTGACAGTTGGGGTCTTATGTATAAACTGGGAAAATGGACCCATTTCAAGTTATAAGAACCTAATCACATTTGCAAAGTTTCCATTTAAGTTATCATTTATAGGCTCTAGGGATCACGAAGTAAATATTTGGGGGAGAGGGACAATTATTCTGCTACCACACTTACAGAAGAAATTTTAAGCACTTTAAGATTCAATATCTCATGTGAACTTCCATAAAAACCAGACTGAGATCAAAATTACTGAACTAGAAATCTTACATAGCATACCTCAACAATAATTTTGCTATTAGCACACAAATTTAAAAAAAGATACAGTTTAACATGTAACAGTTTATCAAATAACTGATTTATTTCTCATCTTCATTAACGTGATGAGCAAATTAAAAATGTATTAATTTTCCTATTTTTCATTAGTATTTTATCTCTTGTATATATATATATATATATCACCCCAATACTCAGTCAAAATAAATATAATGCTTACTTATTTTTAGCTATAGATTTTGAGATCTCTGGAGATTTTGCAAGTGGAGATTTTAATGACTGGACTGATGATGAAGAAGATGAAGATGACATCATCACTGATAAAGATGAAATTGAAGATGATGATGAAGATGAAGGGGATGATGATGATGATGGCGATGACCATGATGGATACATTTGATTAAAGGCAGCTGAGGTCAATAAATTCTAAATTTGTAATATTGACAAAGTGATTGCCTATGGAGAATTACCTTGTTGCCCCAAAACAAAATTATTTCAAACCTCATATATATTTTGTATAATTATTTCAAATATGGCACAAAAAGTCATAGAAATTTATGTTTAAATAAGAATTATTTACTTTGAGTTTTTGTATGTCTTAGAGAAAAAGAGAACATATATGCAGTCTAGCCAGACAAAGGAAAGTGGTGGAGAGCTACTAAAATAAATTCTGAATAAGAACAAATTTTGCAAATGTTCCATAAAAAAATAACAACGAATGAGTGCTTGGGATGATGAGTGTTTTGTTTTCTGAAAGCCCAGTTTAAATTTACAACTTATAGTGACCTGATCCCCAAGGATTTTATAAAATTATGCATGATCCAGATCTTTCCAAAGTAGCATCAGGGTAACAGAGAGACCACATGGTAAAACAAAGTGACCATTGTAGAATCTTATTAAGGTGTTTATGTTAACAGTGACATTTTTAGTTATGAAGTTATTCTGAATATGATAGGATATTTTATAAAATGGCAAGAATGGAAAACCACAGATTCTTGAATGTTAGAAATTTAGTTGTCCTTTCTAATTTTTATTTTAAACTGAATGGCAGTCTTACACATATATATATATATATATATATTTTTAATATTCTTAAGCAGCATGACTTTTAGATATCTGTCTTTCTGACCAGCAATTTAGGGTACAGAATTTAGGAAGACAAAAGGAAAGATTCATTTTAACCATATTTTCACTAAAAGTTTTTCATTCGCCCCCAAGGTCAAATTTGAAATTCTTAATTCTAATTTTATGTTCTATTTTAGATAAATATTTGCATTTACTCTTAGAATTACGCCATTTTTGTTCATAGTGCTGAAGCTTAGAGAACGTATTGTATGGTGCCTTGCAAAAATAGAAATAGAAAGGGTTAGCATGCATACCAATGTAGGATATTAGGCAATATTTAAGCACACCTAATTAACAAATTAATACCAGTAAAGGTACTGCTGCTGGAATGAAGAAAATGGAATATCTTTCTTTCTTTTTTTCTATTGTTACATAATTACCATGTGGACTGGTTTATAATAATTGTGTGGAGTGGCATTTAAGATTTAACTGTAATAAAAATTACTTTAATTGCTATATTTAAGTTAGCATGTTAATTAATTGTGTAGACATTTTGGCACACCATCACTTTTAAGTATATCAGACCAATGGTTTTGTGCCCATAATAAAAAAGGAAAAATCCTGTTGAATATTACTCATTGGTATCTTTAATTTCAACAGTGGGTTAACTGTTTTCCTGGTATACTATTCATTGAAAGCAAAATTGGTGGATTCTTTCCATTTAATTTATACACTAAATAAAAACTTTAATGTTGAACTTACATAATATTTAAAGTATAATGCATTTTCTTTTCTACTGTTTATGTATAGTTTACAAAATAAAGAATCTTGTAACCAAATCAACTGTTCCCTAATGATTTTTTCTGGAGTATACGTGGTAGCATGAAGGATCCATAATCTATTCCCTGGTTTTTAAAATGAACATATCAGAAATTAGCTTGGAAAGTTTTCTGTGGTTTTTGAATTTCAAAATCAGAGCTCTTGACATCTTGAATATTGTTTTTCAATGGATGCCAAAAGTGATTTTTATTGTTGGTTTGTCTTAATAATTAAATTCATCTACTTAAAAGTAAATGATCTTCTTTGTTAAAGCAGTATTTTTAAACCCATTTTTTTGTGATATCAAACAATATATTTAGCTACATTTCTAGCATTTTCAAGAGTGTCAGATAGCATTGTCTCTTTTACAAATATATAGGCATAACAAAATACAACTGTGGATTTGTTGAGAAAAGATCAAAACAACAATTCTACTCACACATTTAACAAATTAATTCAAAATAACAGACATGGTGCTCTTGAAGTTAAACTATTTTCTAAATTGTCTCCTTTCAGACTCTCAGGAAAGCAACTAATTCAACAGAAAATATTAAACTTAAACATTAACATGAATGAACTTTATATACATCATTTTATGTACAAAATACACTTGTATGTATGTCTATAAAAATTCTATTTGTGACAAACTTTAGATCTCATAACCATACTTCAATTCATTTTAAATATTTTGTCTCAACATAATTGTACTTTTATATTTTTCATAAAATTATAAATACTGGGTATCTGTAGTAAGCTAGTCACTCTTCTCAACACTAGATATTCATCAGTGAACCAATAGTCTTGCAGTTAATATTCTAGTTTGAAGTACAGACAATAAGTCTATTTCCATTTCACACCACAATGTAGTTGATGCTCCATTAGAATAAATCCAACAGACATTTTCCCCCCTAGATTTAATTTAAATAGAACAAGATATTTTTAATCCAATTAAAACTCCTTGATAATAATACAAAATCCTAAGGGAGAATTTTTAATTAAAAGAATTAACTACCCTAATATTTTGTTCTTCTTTAAGTTGATTCTGATTAATAGGCATGAAATCATGCTAAGGTGAGACTTCAAGCAACATTACTCCAGTGTTATTTTGGAAAAGACACATGCAAGTCAAAAACTGCAGGATATTCAGGATCACAACAAATTAAAAATTAATACTGATGAAAATAGTAGAAAATTTAAAAAATCAATTGATTCTGATATATCATAAATCTAGTAGATAAAATTATAAATGCTTTCTTATTTTTTATAGACAGCACAAACATTTATATATGCTGCATAATGCCATTTGGAGAATTAAGCTTAAAATAAACATGAAACATTTTAATATTGATCAAAATTATATGTGGTCTAAGACAAACCGTGTTCCTGCCAATCATTTAATAAAATAAAATCCAAGAATCCATAACCAAGAATATCCTAATTAATTAGCAAGACAATTATTAAGAGGGTATGCATTTTTTATATTAACCTAAAGAAGATATGAAAATAACTCATAAACATTGATCCTGTTTAATTAAAGCAGTGGCTCATTTAAAGCCAGTTTAGAAGATTGCAAAAATAAACAACTGATTCATAACAAATATTTTGATGAATTGTTTATATGAAATCAATGCCTCAGCTACATGCAGCAGATCATTCAGGACCCTGTACACAGATCACTTTTTGAGATGCCTAATAACAAGATAAAACATATAGAACCAAACCACATCAAACAGATCCTCTAAAGAAAGTGAGTTTATTTTGCCTGTTACATACTCACACATTTACACAAATGATTAGTCCATTTTTTTTTTCTTGCAGTTAAGAAAAATGACTGAATTGACTCACATTTATTTCTCTTATCTCTTGTTCAGTATGAATGAAAAGAACTGGACTATATCACAAGTTTTTCAATTGAAATAAAAGGAAAAAAAACATGAGTCTAGCATTTTTAAGTGCATGAAGATGTAAATAGCTGATGATGATGTGAATTCCCTGCAGTTTATTCTTTTCAACATTGTTTTAAACATAATAGTTGACACTGAGGTGAATATAATGGAAGAAGACATTTTCGTTCCTTCTAGTACACATTTTTATACTAAACAATATTAGCTTTTTACTCATCTTTAAAATATTTCACCAATTATAGCTATACTTCATAAAATCTTTATCAATATTTGAGTCAATTTACACCTCAAAAAGAGCATCTTAAGCATTAACTCTGTATGGGATATATGTCATCCCTCCTGGGGCAAGGCAATTTGAAAAAGTCTTTCTGTATAATGATTGTTTTCTCTGCTCAGTTGTGTATAATTTGTTCTATCTTTGTGGAATTTCTCAGTGTCCTTATACAAATCTTAGCTAGCAAAATTAGGATAAATCAATACATAATAAAACATGATTTAAAGTGACAGTAAAAAGCTGTAGGTGAAAAATCTAGTTGAAAACAATAAGAAAAAAATTAGTAAATTTATATAATTATACCCAGATTCACTAGTTCAAAGGCATCCTTTAGGATTTATTTTTAATATATTTTTAATGGTAGGTCACCTTCTTGATATTTAGAAACATAAACAAACACACACTTGGGTTTAGAGTCTTGCCATGTCATGCATTTCTCACTTGTTGAATGCAGTTTAATATATTCATCCTATAAGATTTCTGTGAAGGTTACATGTGATACAAATTCAAATCAAGAGCTTTTCTGTCACATATTAGGTGAGCGCTGATAATTTTTTCAAGTCTTTAAAATAGGTTAGTAAAAGTAGTCTTACTGAAGTTTGTAAGACATACTTCCAAATTTATTTTTCCAGTTTTGTTTATCCAAATAAATTACTTAGCTTATAATACCCTTATATAACAAAAAAGTGTCATAGTGCTTGCATCATAGGATCAGTCTGAAGATAAAAAGAATTAAGTCATGGTGTCTGGAACACAGTAAATACCAAATAATTGCAATTTGTATTGCTACATGTAGAAGTGTGGTATTCAAAATCACATTAAGATATGAAAAAATTAATTCCAAACTTGAAAGTCTTAGTGTTAGATTTACTATGGATTTCTTAATTGTTAATAAATATATTTCAAACTAATATTTGCCACGAGTTGTGTACTTTTGCTATATGTACTGTATTTTGAATGGTACATGGATTAAATACACACAGTGATCTAATAGCTGTGTACTTTTTCTCTTGCATTTAAGATAAAGATTTGTAGAAATCACTGGCACTAATACCCATGTCCCCTCTCCTTCCTTGGCATATGAGGCAACATCCTTTTTTTTCCCTACAATCAGGTTGAGGTCTTACAACTAGTCCTGACTAACTGTCAGCTGAAGTAACTTGTGTGTTGACTGGCAGGGCAGATCACAACCATCAGTTTATACACAGTTGGGATTAGTGACAAGCTGTGTGTTTAACCTGTTTTCCCAGTTCCACTGGTCATTTCATAGAGTCATGCTTCTTCCATATTAAAAATTGCTATTATTACATAAACCTTATTCCTTATTCTTATATCACATACAGCATGTTTGAAAGTCAAATTTCTCCAAAGTGAAGCACTGGCACTAGTTAATATACTTATGTTTTTTGGGGGGGAGGGGGGCGGTGCTAGGGATTGAACCCAGCGCCTTATGGATGCAAGGCAAGCCCTCTACAAACTGAGCTATATCCCCAAACCCCAATATACTTATGAATGGAAGGAATTTACATAGCAGTATAGGAACAGCAGTTTCTGGAGCCAAATCATTGAACTCAGTCTTGTATTGCTTTCTGACATTGTGCAAACTCTCAACTTACTTTACTTCAATTTATTCATTTAAAACAATAAAAACTAGCATTAAGATTTATTTTATAACTTCATGGTGGAGGTTCAAAGAGAATCCTAATAAAATATCTACCTCAAAAACTTAGCTATATTAAAAAAAAAAAACTAAGAAAAAAGAGTAGGCATAGTGGTAAAAACCTTTGGCATACAGTTTGACTCCTGGGTCTTGATATTGGCTCTGTGGCTCACAGACATTAGGCAAGTTACTTCTCATCTTTGTGGATCAGTTGCTTCATCAGTAAAAGAGATAAGATATTAATTCCTATCTCACTGATTCAGTAAAACTATAGGAATTAACACAAAAAAAAAACCATAAAAAAAAAAAACACTTAAACAGTACCTGGCTACTTAATAAGCACTAACTAATAGTAACTATTAAGAAAAGAAGAAGAAAAGAAAAATCTATGATACATAGAGTCATCACATTTTTCTTTTCAAATGAGAATACAGAGAGTTTTATCTTGGTTTCTTTATAGGAAAACTATTCCAGGTACATTAGATAACCTCTAAAAATCACCAGGGACATCAATGTAGAAACCAAAGTACAAACTCAGCACCAACTCCCTTCCTTCTTTCCTTCCTCCCTCTTTCTTTACTTTGTATGTGTGATTTGGGGGATGGAACCTAGGGCCTCACCACTAGAACACAGCACTCTAGTGTTGAGATGCACCCCCAGGCATCTCAGTACTGTATCAGGTTAACTATCTTTTATTCTCTCACAAAAGTTCTCTCTTAAAAATGTACTTTTTATTGAAGAGATAAACTTTCAGACATTGATTATCTATAGTTTAAGATATCCTTTCCAAAACAATAGGTGTTTATAAAAATTTCTTAATATAATCTTCCCATATCAGTAATTCTTGGTGTGTTTTCAATTGGGTTGTCAAATAATGCTAACTTTCATGAGAGTTTTTAGTCCCTTTGAAGGTAAGATTTAGAAGTCCCTGAATTGAAATAAAAACAATAATTAGATTCTGTAAATCTGTTTCAGAATTTAGTAGAGGTTGCACTAAAGTGTCATTTTGAATTTAGACTAAAAAACATAAATTTTGTGGAAAGCTTTAAAAATAATTTAACATTTTGTGGGAGGAGAAAAAAGTAGAGGTAGAACAAATAGGGGACAGACAGATGATGAGAATGATGGAAATTGTGGTTAACAGGATTATTCTATAAAATGGGGCTATGATGTGCTGACCCCCACATGCTGTCTTATTCAAGAAGCAAGTTACCTGAAGCTCTGTCTGGCTTAAATAGACAGGATATATCACATTCCTCAGCAAACTACTTGTTATCTGCAGGAGAAATGCAGGCTCCAAATATTGTCAATAAGAGGAACCCAGGTTATCCTGGAGGGGGAGACTTTTATGACCCTTTTCATACATCAAATCCTAAAATTCATGAAGATAGGAATAATTCATCCTAACCATAAACTCTGTACGGATTTATAGTTTGGCATGAGCCAAAGTGACCTAGAGGGCTCATGATAGTGGGGATTTGAAAGTCTGATGTCATTCGGCTGTCAATCAAAAGGCAAGAGGCTGACCTGGGTAAAACTCTCTGGTAACTTCTCTGGGATCCCCAGTAAAATTGGAATGCAGGAGATGCACACTCTCTTCTTTCGTGGGGACCCACTCTCTCCCTTGAGATTGTCCCCTTTCTCTCTTCCCTGTGCCTTTAATAAATTCATTCCTTTTACTCTGAGCAACATGTCTTAAATCTTTCTGACTTGATTGCAAGAATAGGACCTTGAATGGGGGGTTGAAGCAAGGAGTCTTTGCACTGCCTTCATTTCCCAAAGCACCCCAGCCCTGTAACTGAACTGTGAGAAGTATGGAACGTACACTTTAAATCTTTGAGCAACCTCAAAAAAAATATGTAAGTCCATGACATTAATCATTTTACACTTGTAAACAAACTGAAAACTTTCATTTCAACATATGAATAAATATTAGTATGGAAGTCTGCCATTATTGTTAAGCTAATTCTGAGTTTAATTTAGCCAGATACAATTTTTATATGACATGTAAATATTTAACATTTTTTCTCTTTTAGGATAATGCATTCCAGGTGTTCATCATTTTCACTCTAAACAAGAGACACTGTTTCTGAACTAATTTAACCATCTAGAGAAAGACAGATAGGAGATAAGGGGAAAATACCCATTGCTGTAGGATAAATTTGTGGAGAAATGAACAGATAGAAACCTTTAAATTGGACCTCACTTTATTCTTATAAATTAAAATGACATCAATAAATTTTATATATGGTAATGGTAAATTATTTGTCAAGGTTGGTCCAGGCAGCCCTGTAAATCATAGACTGTGGAGGCTATTGGCTTATGAATCAAAATATATATTTGAAAGACCTCAGTTTTAATAAGAGGAGTAGTGAGTATCCCTGTCACTCTTGGTTCAGTTTCTGAAATGTTTGATTATTTGAATAAAATTTTGTTTTCATGTGAATCCTTTAGTCTTATTTTTTACTGGGGCTCCTTAAAAGGGCCACTAATTGAAGTAAAACTGCCTCTTGATTATTTAAAATTAGGTGAAGTACATGAGAATTAATGAGGTTAAGGAGACTTTAGGTTAATAACTATATATTCCTGACATTGAATACTTTTAAAATATTCCAGGCTTACAAAGGCATTTTTAAATTAGTTCACTCAGGCTTCTAGGCAGGTGAGAATAAAATGATCACTTGCCTACGAAAAGAATCTGATCATTTACCCAGTATTCTATTTCAAATTAGCTTTACAAGACCTTGCTCTTCCTTTTGTCAACTAAATATTCATTTTATCTTTGATCCCATTTAAAGGAATAGCAAAACATGGGGTATCAAATAAGCCTAGGCAAATATCCCTTAGGAATGTTCAATGGGTACCAAATTACTGTGAACAGTTTCAATTTGTACCTATGATTATCCCTATTAGGAAGTGACTTTGTAACTGGTCTTAGCTACATAATGATACATTCTCTAGTTTGATGACAGGAACATTTGCAGTTCAAAATTTTGCAAGGTGGAAACACAGCAGATATAGCCATTCGGTTATATTCTTCTCTGCGTGGCTTCCATGTGAGTCCCTTTTATGCCAGGAAAGACATTGTCATGTTTTATCAGCAAAAACAACTTCCCTCTGCCCTTGCAGTGCCTCAGGCGGATTAATTTTAACACTGGACTTTGATGGGTCCATTCAAAGAGCTGTTCATTTAAAACATGGTCTTGGATGTGCTGTAAGGGAGATATGTTAAACATTTATAAATATCACAGCTTCTATTTTAATTCCTCATGCTAATGAGAGAAAATGACAAATAATAAAGCCCAAAATGAAAATTAAATTTATGTAATAGATGTCACACACTATTGCTGTAGTATTTAGTTAAAAATACAGCATCTCTATTAATTCCTTTCAAAGACATTGCTAGGGCATTATCCAAGCCTGCACTGTTACAGATGTGACTATCCATGGGTTTCTAATGCTTCAAGCCATATTGTGTTTTTTTCCTTCTCTTATATTCATACTTCTGACTTGTTGGGAAACAAATAACATATTAAAGGAGAGAGCCACAAGTCGGTCCATTTTACATTTGTCAGTGTCTAGACAAGTGTAGCATACAGGATTGATCTAGGGAAATTTCATTGAATTTACATGAGTCTTTCAATCCTAGAAACCCAATAACATATATCTTCAAACAAATAGCCATATAAATGGAACTATCCATATAAAAATAAACCTCTGAAGAGTATGTCTTACGAGGAAGAAAAACTAAGGAATTGAATGAATAGTGACATCTCATCCCCTAAAGATGAAAAGAAAGCAGCTGAGTCTCTGAGGTCAGAGATGAACAGCAAACAAAAGTAAGGTTGTGACTAACCCAAAAAGGCATGCTCCCCTGACTTAGCAGAAATACCTGCACAGCACCAAGAGCTACTGAAATAAAATCAGCCATCTGATCAAGTTACATATTCATGGACCTTTTGCCCCCTTTTAAACTTTAGCCAAAACCTTTGTCATAACCTTCCCCAAAGTGTATACAAAATCACCATTTATGCTGATGTGTCATGTCATGTCAATCACACATCTCTCTCCTCATGTTTATTCTGTGATTTTAGACACAGTGAAGAACAAACAGAATTGTGAAAACGTATTCTTTTTGATAACCACCTTTTCCTGTTAAAACCATATGTGATGACTACTTTGAGCTTCTTCAGATTTGTTGGCCAGATGGAGTCTTGATATCAGAATCATCAGCAACCCCAATCATTCTTTTGTTTTGTTTTTCCATCAAAAGATAAAACAAATGACTAGAAATTATCCTGTTACATGTTAATTTATGTTGTTCAGTCTTCCACAAAGATATTTAAAACTGGTTGCAAAATAATTGTTCTACATCATACTCTCTCCTACTTCTGTTAAACATTGTGATTCATTCTTTTCCTTCTTATTCCAGCTATCAAAAAAGGGACTGAAGGTTGTTGCCTCAACTACATTTATTCCCTCTTTTCTATTTCCTTCTCCTTCAAAATGTGAAAAAAAAGACAATTTCCAAAGCATGTATACACACAAGCATGCTCATACCTGTTTACCATACCTACATACACACTGAGGAGAAAGGGAGAAAGAAAATACTCAAACATATATTTTTATAGAAGTGGAGAACTTGCTTGAAAACATCTTTGAGTTCCCATTCTTCCTCCACAGCATTCATAATGAGCAAATATATAGAGCATAATTACACTAGGAAAGTTGTTTATCAACTTCAATATGTTAAAAACTAATTATGCTGAAAGTTCTATCAAAGTTGTGCTGGTGTTGATGGAGCCTGTAATGATGTCTTCCTTGCATGAGAAGGCCATAAACAAATTACTGCTGCTATACAAGCACATTAATTTCTGATTGTAGGAGGAAGTTTCTTTTTTGACAGACTGAGCTCACAGTCCAAGCATTAACACCTGTTTAATCACAAAATCATATGCTGTCATATAATTGAGTTCTAAGTTAATTCCTTCATAAAATTAATAAATAAGAGATTGAGTAATTATTTTCATATTCTGATATAGAGCTCTAGAAGTCAAACCTGATAAATGATCTACCAAACCTACATATCAGTTGTTCTAGTATAATAATGTAAACTGTTTGATTTCTATAACTTCCTAAAGACAAGTGTTTAACTAGAATCTTCAATATACTTAACTACAAAGCAATAATGTTCTTGAATTGTATATTTATAGAGAGTGTTTAGCAAATTTATAAAAATGATATTTAATCTATTTTCTTTTGGAAGATGGGAGCTGTAGATATGGCAGGCAAAGAAAAAATTTTCAAGTGAACAATGATCAAACTTCAGGTTAGGTCTCATGTAAGACATAAAGTCTTTGCCAAGACATACCACCTCTTTTTAGACACAGTTCCTCTGCTCCTCCACAGTATTTCCACAGAGAGTTGCAATACCCTTATCACAGGAAACTTCCAGTACTGAAATTTATTGTTATTTGCTTACCAATCTCTCAGAACAGTTGCTCAATCTTTAAATCCCAGCAATAAGCAACCAATGGATACAGTTCATGTTAAGAATTTGTTAGGGAATCAGATTGTTAAAAACATAAAATAAATGACTCAAACTGCAAAAGGGGCAACATAAAAAAAAAAAGGAGGTCTGAGAATGAGCTAGAACTCGGGGTGCAGAAGATAGAGGACAATTCAACCAACCATAGAAAAACAAGTCCAAAAGGTGCTGGGCATGAAAACTGCCTTAACGAGGAGATATGTAAAGATGGTTCAGGTTTTGAGAGTCAGAAAAATGTTACAAGGAACAGAATTTATTAAAATACAAGTATACTGTAAAGGATAAGGAGTGTTGATGGTCCATTCCGTTAGTAGAGCTTTGACAAATGTGAAAGAAACTGTAGTATTTACTCTAGGAAACACATTAAAACCTAACAAGGTCTAGTCTGAAATGTTTTGACAGACTCCAATATGTCTCAATGCTGTTTCACTGGAAAAATCACCTGTCAGTCCCACATGGATGCATTAGCATCCCTTGACAGCTATGATGCTTTCCATTCATTACATAGCTCAAGGATAAGAATCTGTTCATCTGTTGCAGGGGAATTCCCTTATCTTTTGAAGACTAATGAACAAATTGATCTAATACCATTATTTCAATGAAATATTATGTTTTCATATGTATTATTCTCACATGACTTAAGAGCCATCCTACAGCCAAAATACATTCATTCTGAAAGAACATTAACTTGATTCTTGGAGATACAAGTGAAAGAAATCAAATTCAAACTATTATTAGGAAATTATTACATTTTACAATTAGAGGCCCAGAGTGAGCCATCATATACACACAGCTTAATCAGAATTAGGATGGTGTTTCTGCTTTCTTTGAATTTACCTCATGCTAAAATGAGGCATTATCAGTCCTAGACATCCTCACTATTACCTTAATAGTGCAGGAAAGAGAGAAACTTTTCCACTAAATGCTGTTAAAAAAAAAAAGTCAAGAATTAATGCTAACTGGTCCCATTTGAATACCATGATATTTTTGAAATCATCATTGAGGCCTAGACATTATAGCATTTGTAGGTGTTATCCCTGAATTAAGGGTCCAACTGTAGGACCAGAACTGATTGGCTCATCCGTGTGGATGGGAAGTAAGAGATTTTCCAAATTAAGCGATACGGGCCCACATCCTTACATGTGAGGTGGAGTGGAGGTGGTGGCAGAGCAGAGATCTAAAAATAAAGAGATATGTTGTTGTGATCAGCCATTTTCTTTTCAATAACCAATACCAGCAATCACAAACTCAAAGGTGAGAGTTGACTTGGGCTGCCCTTTTGGAGGTTCCAGTCTCTGCTTATTTGGCCTGCGGCAAGGCAGTGTATCCTGATGGAAACCCACAGGAGAAGAAGCTGCTCACCTCCTGGCAGCAGGAAACAAAGAGTGGGGGATGGGCAGGCCCCACCAGCCACTTCAAGGGCACACCAGTGACCTCTAACTTCCCACGAAGTATGCCTCATCTTTTAGTTTCTAATACCTCAATCTGAGGCCAACTGGAGACTAATTCTTCAAAACATGTACCTTTGATGATCATTAGCAGTTATAAAGACAAAAGTGGGTGCTATTCCCATAAAATTCGGGGGTTTAAAGGAAATACATAAGAGATTGTTACAGCTAATTTCTGCCTGCTAGGTTGTCTTGCCTTTCTACAAACACTTCCACATGCAGCCTCCCATCCCTAGACCCTGAACCCTCTTGAATCCTCCTTGCAATTCTTTACCTTTAAGAACTCCACCTGATTCTGAATTGTCTACCAAATGCTGTGAGAGAGACTGTGAAGAGGTAGACACTTGCACACACAACGGGTGGGGAAGCCAGTGTGCCAGTGTAAACTGGTACAAACTTTCTGGTGGCGAATTTTGCAATATCTAACCAAGTTGCATATCCACTTACTGTCTAATCAGAAATACCACCTCTAACAATATTCCCTGCAGATACCCACCAAAAATCCAGTAGTACATATACAGAAGATTTTTTTTAATTGCAAAGTATTAGAAACAGTCTACATTTTAATACATAAGGAAGCAACTGAGTGAACTATGTCACATCTGCATAATAGAGTACTTTGCAAGTATAAAATATGAGGAAACCTTCTTTAAGGCTATATGAAGTAATTCCTTTGTTATGTTTTTAAGTGAAAAACAAAAGAAAAAAAGATGTTTGCATAACTCTTTAACATGATGCTCAGGTTAATTAGCCTGGGAAAAGAATAGTACTTTTATGGTGGGCAAATGTGACAGACACCATGTTACCCATAAAACCATAGATAATACACCCAGGAATAACACCTACCTACATCTTATGTCCCCTAAAATGAACCTCAAAGAACAGCACAGTATCACTTCTCTAATCCTCTTGCAAAAAATTTATAATTTCAATTTTATCACAAGCAAACAAGACAAAAAATGTTGGAGGGGTATTCTAAAAAATAAATGACTTGGACTCTTTCACATTCTCAAGGTCAAAGAAAAACAAACACCAAGGAAGTGTAACAGATTGAAGGAAACTAAAGAAACACAAAAACTACATAGAATTGAAGATCTTCAGGGATTCTGGGTCAGAGAAGTTCATTAGTGGGGAAATTAAAAAGTTTTTAATAACTACAGATTAATTAGTAGTATTTCATTGATGTTAATTTCCTGGATTTGATAATTTTGTTGTGGTTCTGCAAAAAGAGAAACTGGAGAAAAGATACAAGGGAAATCTTGGCAAATTTTTGTAAGTTTCTATAAATATAAAATTTATTTCAAATTAAATATCTTTAAAAAAAATCTGCAAAAATTAAATTTAAGAATTGATCACAAATATTTAAGAACTGGCTATAGTCACATGTGGACAGGAATTCTCTTCAAATAACTCAGATTACAAAGTAAATTAGATTTCTATTTGAGCTGCAACAAAGTACCATAAAGTGAGTAGTTTAAACAAAAGAAATGCATTATCTGATAGCACTGGAGGCTAGAAATCCAAGATCAAGGTGTCTGCAGGGTTGACTCCTTCTGAGGTCTTTGTTATGAATGAAGAGTCTGCTCCAAGCCTCTTCCTTGTTTCTAGGAATTCTGTGCTCTTTGATAGTATAACTGCTAAGTGTCCTTTTTTCAATAAGGATACTATGTTAGTCAGGGGTCATCAAAAACAAAATCAATAGAACATGTAAAGAGGTATAGTGATAGAGAAACAGACTTATTCTGAAAAATTGGTCAAGCATTTATGGAGGCTGGGAATTTCCACAATCTACTCTCTGCAAGCTAGAGACCCAGGGAAACTGGTGGTTTAATTTAGTCAGACTAAAAAACTCAAGAATCAGGCAAGCCAGAAAGCCTGAGAACCAGGGGAGCCAATGTTATAAATCCCAGTCCTAGAACAGGAGAAGACAAAATGGCTCAGCTCAATGGTGAAGGAGAACAGAGGCAAATTCCTTTTGTATCTTTTGTTCTGTTCAGGTCTTCAACTTATTGAAGGAATTCATGCACATTAAGCGGGACTATCTGTTCTACTGGGTCCAGCAACTCATAGGCGAATTTTCTCCAGAAACACCCACACAAAAATGTCCAAAAATAAAATTTATCTGGCATACTGTAGCCCAGTCAAATAATGCATAAATAGTCATCAGAAACACTGATTATATTACTTAGGGACACACCTTATTTCTGTATGACCTTATTTTAACTAATTATATTTGCAGGGGTTCTATTCCCAAAGACCATGTTACGAAGTACTAGGTGTTCAGAATACAATATATCTTTTTTCTTTCTTTTTCTTTTTTATTGGGGGAGTACTTTGAGAAGGGAGAATGATGAGGAAAGACAGCATAATTTGAACCATAAGACAAACACATCAAACACATCTCTGATCCAAAATACATACTACCATCAACTCTCTAGCCCAAGAAGGATATTAACAGAGAAGGTTAAGGTCATTTCATAATTGTATGCAAAAGTTTCAGAAATGGGAACAATAAAGTCTGATATTATAAAAAAATAATCATATGGTAAAATACGCTGAGAAATTTCTCCACTTAGTTCCCAGTGAAGGAAATGTGCAATTATAATCATCTGGAGCACTAAATCATGAGTCCTGGCTTCATGATCTCTCTTCCCCACTTACCAACTGTGTGCTCCAACTCCTTGAATTATTTAAAACAATAATTTTCTTTCACATAGGTAATAAGAGGTGAGTTTCTGTCACTTGTAGATAAGCATCTTGGAAGACAGAAGAGTCACTGTTTTGTTCTTTCAAAGAGTAAATATCTGGACATGTTTTATTATATGTTAATGTATGTATAAAGCTCTTCTCATGGAAGTGCTCTGAACTTTCCAAGGATACAGAAAGAAGCTGATCAGAAAAAAAAGATAAAATAATTTTGAATATATTAAAAGGACATTTTAAATTAACAAGGCAAGAATCTATAAATTGAGTAGGATAATTAGTAAGTTTTCTGGGGGAAAATGTAAAAGTCATTTCTTACCTCACATATCCATGGCATTAAAATTTTAATAACATAAAATGTAAAACTACTTTTACTTCTACATTTGGTTGTACTAGTTATGCTATAAGTGGTTTTATCCAAGAAACTCCAAATGACTTAATGAACAGATTATGACTCCTATTCCTTCTAGTACCCTTGATCTATTGACTCTGGTTCCTGATACAAATTTCAGAGCTTTTATAAAGCACATTGATAACTATGAAGATTTAGAGAACTTCATAAAATAGATTTTCATTAATTTATCAGTTAGTAAGAAGAAAAGGTACTGGTACTTAGTACCTAATTTACCAAAACTTTACTCTGGATACAGTGACTGCACTCTGCTTTCAGGATTATCTGGATTAAAATGTAGCAATTAAAGTAGTTATTTTTGTCCTTAAAACTGCCTTAACCAATATCCCTCCGACTGTGGATGCTATTGATGGCCACTTTCATGTTTTATTTCCTTTGAAAACTAAAAGCCCCTGAAAATGCTGAGCATGTTCAACCTAGAATACTGGGAAAGGTCTGAGAATCAATATGACAATCCTCTTTTTGTTTTTTAATCTTCAAATTTTCTGTGATTAGGTGCTCCATAAATTTTGTTAGAGTTTATTCTAGAGTTGCTCCTCTCTTATAGTGTAGTGAATATGATTAAATGCATGAATGGAATGGGCACTTTCTTAACCCTACTCTCCGAGACCCAGGGGAAAGGATATTAAGATTCTGTTGGTCATCACTTGTCTTATCATTTTTCAATCTTAGAGTCTATCATTTTTCATTGTGATTCAATGATCTTATAGGGAAATTAATAATGACCATATGTCACAGAAATGGCAATGAGAGTAATTTTCTGTAAAAACAAAAGTTACAATGACCTTTTTTCGAAGTCTTAATTTGTCTCAGCTGAATAATTTCATCTATATACTAAAATACTTGCAATTGTATCAAAGGTAAATTACTTTGATTTATTCATGAGGCAGTGAGTAATATGGAAGCAACCAAAGAAAACAAGGGCTTTCTTCTATTCCTTAATGCTGTTCACCAGGTTTGGGTGACTGCCACTTAGCAGACCACAGAACACGGTTCTCCTAGTCCCAACTTAAACTCTCTGTCTACATACTGTTTGTTTTGTTAGCCAGAATAAAATGTGCTCTTACTTGCTGCTGTGTCTTGGCACTTTTTGGAATAGCTCCTTCTTTCTCTGCCTGCATTATTCCAGCTCATCTCATGCAAGTGGAAACAGAATTCAATTCACCCATATTTGATGCCCCTCCTCAGGGTACCTATTCCTGTAAGAGTCTGCTTACCTCAGAAGATAGTCTGTGACTTGCTTCGCCTAATGGCATGTATGCAGAAGTCTCATGAAGTTTAGTCGTCAGTGTATGTGTTCCATCATCCTTTAATCCAGATAGAAAAACTGCTCCATCAGTTTGTACCCAAGTGAAGATGACACAGAGCAGAATTGCAACTGATCTGCGATAAGGAACACAGAAGCCTCTGAGATTTTCCAGTTCTTTGTTTCCACAGTATAAGCTAACCCGTTGGGATGAATGTGTTATCTATTTCTACATTGTAATTGTGGGCTTTGATGTTGTTTTAGAATCTGTCTCTCCTATGAGTCTTGGAAGTCTCTGAAGAAAAGAACTGCAATTTCAACTCTTTTTCCTCATGCAAATAGCACAATGTATTGCACATAAAAGTAAGACAATAGTGTTTGTTCATAGAAACGAGAATCAAGTCTTTTTTATTTTTTTTTTGGAAAAATATGTCAACCAGCCTAAATTAGTTCTAGGATGCAGATAAATAAGCACTTACCAGGTTTTTATATTGCTAAGTAATTTCTAGGCATTGCAGTACAGAAAAGCCCTGCCCTCAGGAGTACAATGGGTCATTAAAATAGAGACAACAGGCTAATTTAATAAACAATCAAAATACAATGTGATTGTTGCAAAGACAGAAAATCACAAAAAAATCAAAAAGTAAAAAATAAAAATCTCAAGAACTGTTTAATATTTATTCAAGTACAAAGAGCAAGACAGGCAGGTTAGGTAGAGGAAACACCTTGCACATGCATGAAGGCAAGAATCCAGAGGGAGCTTGGGAAAGAGGAGGCAAGAATATGGACAGTGAGCTGGACTCAATGTAGTGAGTGGTGAGGATGAGCCTGGAGAAGCAGTAAGGTGGGATCCCCAGGCACTGGTGTGCTCTGTGAGCAGACTGAGCTTTATCACAAGATAGAAAAGCCTTGTAAAAAGCAATTCAATGATACTAGACCAAACTTGTGATATAGAAGTTGCAATATATGGGTTCACAGAGGAGATATGGAAATGGTGAGGGTGATAAAATGAATGAATGATAAAATGAGTGACAAAGATTTAGCAATGGTGGCTTTGTATTAAAAAGATGAGCTGGAGCAAGGTTATTTTCTTTCTTATGAAGTTGGGAAGTTAAAGGAAACTCCTCAATTCAAGCAGATGATGTGAGATGGTGATTATAACTGAACTGGCAACAGATCTCAATGAGGATTGTAGAAAAATAGACATCTGTCAGATGGGGAGAAACTAGTCATGGCTCAATGAAGATGAGGGATTCATATCAAGTGTGGAGCATTAGAGTGGAAATTCACACACCTGCTCCGTATACCCACTCCTTCATCAGCCTTAGTTCTTGCTTCAACTCCCAGGAGCTCCATGTCTACCATGATTTCTCTACTTGACTTCAAGTATCACATCCATCTCCTATGTTGTTTCCCATGTGCCTCTAAAGAAATCTGCCCATTCTGCAACCTGAGACTGTTTCTGCTCTCAGTAAACAAAGGATCTCGAAACAGGTGTTAGATTGATAAATATGTTATCAATAACTCAAATAAACTTCCTATAGGCAATGATACAGGAGGAACTATGGACTCTGGGATAGAGACTGATATTGAGGATAAAATGAGGTTTAAAGAGCAGGAATATTTTAAAAGATTGCACATTCTAAAATAAATATATTTCCACCTACTAGCATATTAATCACCCTGTCCCTGTATTTCAGTATAAAGAAAAAAAATTCAAATTGCACATCTTGACAAAACACCTTGGGATATTTGCAGATGAAGGATGCTATCTTATTATAAAAATCTATTTTTCACTCCTTGGTATTATATATTTCTCTTTTAATAAGTTTACCTACTTCGGGCAATAACATTTTGTTACATGTAGCAAAGTGTTTTGATGTGTATCAAGATTCCCCTTCACCATTTTATCTTGTTTGAGATCCCATTGCATACAGCTATTTAGAGCCTAAGGGAAAAGGGATCTTGGATGACAGGATGACAAATTGAAATATTTGACAATCTTCATGTGGATTTTGGTCCCATTGGGAATTGATGTGAATAAAATCGTGATGATCCAATTTATGGCACAGTAAGCTACATCTGCACAGCAGCCTTAGGTCACTGGGAAGTATACTTGCCAGTCAGTGATACATTTGAAATATTTTTTTTTTATTTGCTCTAGCATGGATTGAAGAATTTGATGAAGGCATGAAAGATGAAAGGAGAGAACCTTTTCTGCAAAGCTTTATGATCTAGTTCAGGTTATGAACAGTCACAGTGGTTATTTTCCCCAAAGGGTAAAGTAGTCCAGAGGCTAAGCATTAAACAGAATAAAGAACATCTGTTCACATACTTGCTCTCACCATTGATCCTTAGTTTATCTTTTAAATAAGCCATGGCCCTGCTCTCTTGTTTCCGAAGGTTTTATGACTATGAGTTAAGTAAATGTGCATAATGCTTAGAGTTGCTAAGAAGAAGATTACTGTGGCAACTGTACAAAGCTCTGAATTAAAAAAGTACTACCATCAGGCGTAACTGTCAGGACAAATTGGTTATTGGTTATTATTTCAAGAGATCACTTGTCAACCACATAATTCTAAACACAAATAAAATCATTAAACTAAAACTATATACTGATTATTCAGATTATCTAAACAGTAGTATATATATATATACTACAGTAGTATATATATATATAAAATATATATATTTAGATTATCATAAATAATTGATAGGATATTTCAATGTATCATATTACTTTTAATGGATTGTTTTATTAACATCCTATGTAGAAAAATAAAATTGCAGTAAAGAACTTGTGAATCCTGGAAAATAGTTGCAGACACAAGTTAAATATTTTTGAAATGGGCACAAGCCAAACTTTGCCACAGCAAACATCATTTGACTGGTACATTCTTTAGAAAGAATTATTTTAGTTTATCTGGTAGGATTTTGAGCACCTGTACACATCCATGGAGGTAGGATAATGTCTCTCCAAAGGCAAGACATAGACAGACATTTCAAGTTTTGTTGTTTTACTCTGTCTTTAGTAAACCAGCATTTTAAAAAATGCAGAAAACTATTGCTTTAAAATTTAAAAACACGTTTTGAAATTAAAAACAGTTAATCTGTTTTATGTTTCTTCTTCCACTAGAATCTACTCTGTGCTATAGAGTGATTCATCTTAAAATTTGTGCTTCCCAATTATAGCCATCTCCAGCCAACTGAGGTCTAGGAAGGGATCTAGTGCACCAGAGCAATAACTGAATTTTAAATTTGCTTAAGTTTTTGTATTAAAGCAATGCAAATTTGCTGTTAAACATAACTTTATTGTTTTCATGGACTTCATCTCATTTCAAATGTTGCATCATACACCGTATTGTTAGTACATTGTAGAGCATGTTTGGGGCATGTGCCATTTTTAGCACTACACTCAGGTAAATCTGATTCTGCTCACATGGTTAAACATAAGAAGCTATTTACATTTGAAGGGGAATAATCCTCATCCAAAAGTAAAATGCAGATGCAGCAACTAGTAGTATTAGTAAAAGAGGAGAAAGTTGAAAAAGAGAAAATATTAAGAGATATTTTCAGCAAATAGATAATGATATAAGAATTTTCTTAAAAAAATTATCACTAAAACTACTTTTCTAAAATCAGAAGTAAGTGAACAAATTTAAAGATTTAAAAAAAAAAAATACAACACTAGCTTATACTCTGCCCTGAAAAATATGAGTAGGGTTCTTGCACAAAGAAGAAAAACCATTTTAAGTGGAAATATGGTTATCAAGTACTATGTTTTTTTGTGAAATTTCAAGAAATTATGATGAAAAGACTAAAAAAGATATTTTACAAAAATTGAAGCATCTTCAATTAAGCCATCAAACAACTGTCCATGGCATATGAACCTTTCTAACCATATCAAAGATTAATTGATTCCAAAGTTAAAAATTTAAAAATACTTAATTTTAAATGAATCAGGCAAGAGGCAATGCCAAATTTGCATATTAATGTGGTTTGTCTCAAAGTTCTTTTGAATTTACAAAGAAATGTTGTCATTTTTCAGACTAAATAATCAAGCGCCTGGCATAGGTACTGTGAATTCTTTACACTTGTTAAGGAATAATTTCAGCTGGAAAGGAAACAGAATTCTTTCATGATGAATGCTGCTCCATCTCTGTGACATCCAAGATCAAGGCCTACTAGAATTTTAGAGTACAAGATATTTTCAAAGTCAAATCAATTATTTTAAACCAAATGAACCAAGTGTGTCATTGGTTATACAAACAATAAAGAAAAACTTGGTTTGAATTTGATTATGGGAAAATCTTTAAGCATTATTGGAAACACTCACTTACATCAGTCTAACTTTTCAAATGCAAATTTGAACAAATCTATATCTATATATATATATTACCTTTAAAAAGGAAATGACATCATAATGGAATATGATATAAGTGGAAAATTAACATCAGACTTTAAAATTTGAATTTAAAAATGTAAAATATTGATGAAATTATATTGATTACATGTTAAAATATAAATGTTTCATTGAGTTATAAATATATTACTAAAACTAACTTCACCTCTTTTTTTTTGCAGGGGAGGGCTACTAGGGATTGAACTCAGGGACAGTCAGCCACTGAACCATATACCTAACCCTATTTTATTTAGAGACAGGGTCTCACTGAGTTACTTAGTGCCTTGCCATTGCTGAGGCTGGCTTTGATCTAGCTATCCTCCTGCCTGAGCCTCCTGAGCTGCGAGGATTACAGGCATGTGCCATTAGCTCCAATTCCTTTAAAGATTCCTAAGTGCTCCATGTTAGTTGAGTGTTGGATAGATAACATTTTCTAGTTTTCACTGAGGTAATTAAGGTGCAACAATATATGAATCAAGTAGGAAATAAAATAGCAAAAACTCAGGAAGCACATAGATACCTACATCTCCACAGTCACAGAACATCAAATTGTGCATGTCTGCTGAGGTGTACACCTTGCAGGTAGGATGTGGGAAGTGGGGTTGCAGCTCAGTAGTAGAGTTTTTGCCTGAGAAGCAAGCATCTCTGGGACTGACTCATAACACTGGAGGGGAAAGGTTTCCACCTTTTCAATTTCAAAATGAAAACTTGCTTTTGAACATTTTTATTTATGTAGCATTTGGAATTTTTTGCAAAATGGTTAAATTAAACTTTTTAATTTTAGTCCTTCAATTCCCCCATCCCAGTGAGCTGTGGATGTATTTATTGATTCAAAATCATTCACATGTTCATTCTTCCATTTACTCATCAACTCTCTTTCTAGTTACAAATTTAGTGACATCATGGTGGATATCATAACAAATATCAGTCTAGCACTTTGTTTTTCCCTATTGAGAGCCAGTTGTAAATCAATCATTTACCAATGTTCCACAGTGAAGGCATTGACTTTTACTGAGTACTGCTTTGTATAGATGCTAAAAATGACTATTATTCCTGTCTTGAAAATGAACTAGGCTCAGTGGGTATTCATTGTTTAAGAATAAAGAACCCAAATCTAGAGTAGTAACAAAAAGACACTTCCAGTCTTTTCTTTACTCTTTTACCCACACTTCCACTGGATTAAAAAAAAAACAAAAAAACAATATATGTAGAAAGGGACAATAGTTGTTCCTGGAAAGGAGACTGAAATAATATCCATGTGACTATTAAAGCCAGCTCAGACTCTAACAGGAATAGCAAATCAAGAAGTTATTTGTAGCTACATTTGATGGTGCATGCCTGTAACCCCAGCAGCTCAGGAGGCTTAGGCAAGAGAATCATAAATTCAAAGCCAGCCTCAACAACTTAACAAGACCCTATCTTAAAAAAAAAATTAGCTTAAGAAAACAACTGCTGGTAAGATTGGCTCAGTCTCTTGATGTTGAAGAATGGGGCTTTGTCTACAAGAAAGGATAGCCATTGGCTTGAATGGCATTAGATCATGAAAGACCCTTGACAAGCCTTATCATCCTCACATCCAGCCACACCTGTCTCCAGATGCTGTTCTCTACCAAAAAGTGCATCAGGACATTCTTAGCATATCCATCTCACACCTACATGCTACAATTCATTTCCCCAATTGCAATGCAACCTTATCCCCTTGTGGTCCAGTGGTGAATTCCTACTCCTTCACTCTTTCTGATTTGCTGGATTCCACCATGAATTGGAGGCCTTCCCTGGCTTCAGTGGATCCCTAAGCCTACATTGTTACATAAACTACCACACTGCCCGAAAGATTTTGTTTATTTTTTATTTTATTTATTTATTTATTTATTGCCTTTTCCACAAAACAGTAAGAGCTTAGATAGCAAAAATGTGTACTTTCCAATTTTAAACTTCCATTGACTAACGTCTTGCGTAGTATGAGGCGAACACTCAGTAAATGTTTGTTGAAGTATTAAACTCCAGTAAAGCTTTGGATTTGGGCAGTTTGTTTAAACAAGTGCTTCTGCATATTTTCCTTAGGCTTTATGTAAATTCTAATGACTCTTCTTTCTCCAGCTTTTGCAGGGAATAATCCCAGTGGGATTATTTTAGATAGTTTTCATTCATATGAAAATTGAGATATTCAATCCATCAGCTCTTAATTTGGTAACAAACTAAAGAGTAGTCTATTTCCTTGTATGAAGATATCTTGAAATACCTTGTTAGCCATTCTAAAAATACCCAATCAAAGACAGAATTGGCACCAGTTTCTGACAAAGGTATAAAAATTCAATCAAGAGTAGCAATAATACTACCACCAGCATGAAAGATAAGTAATTTCAGAATTGATTTTATAAAACATAAGATAATGAGCAGCTGTTGACACCAGTGGTATTTTTTAAGTTAATTATATACAGGCCTCAGTGTTAAAGGTTTTAGGTTTTTGAAATCAGTGCCATCACTGCATTTTAATGCAATTTTAAGTTTGTTAATTCATTTTTGGAGGCCAGTGAATTATCATTACTTACTAAGATAAATAATTTCTTAATTCTTTGATGGTTTCCAGAAAAAAAAAATCCTACTGATTCCTAGGATTCTTCACCTATTTTGCAGGGAAAATTGACATATTAACAAAAGTCTTTACATGAGAATTCTGTAGAGTGAACAAGTTGATTTCTTTGTGTTGCCCTAAGATAGAAATCAGGACAGTTCACAAACTATACAGAAATTAAGATGTGGTTTCGTCTCACTCCATCACAATTCTATGTATTATTGTGTTATTGTGCATATTTTATAGATTAGAAAACCGAGGACCATATAGTAGATTTCTAGGTCACAGAATGAGTAGTAAGGTAGGATTAATCTACTTTTGCCTTTATACCTAGTACCAAAGCCTTATACTCCCACTATATCATGTTATCAGTTTAAAGGGAATGAAGCAAGCTGTGCCTTATTACCTTAGAATAGTATCTCAGAATGAAAAACCTGTTCTTTGCTTATGACAAAATTTTAATTTTGAACAAAAATGCAAAAAGTCCAGGCAAGATATTTTTTTCAGATTTCTTCCAAAAGCAAATAAAACTGTTATAAGAAAAGTATTTTCTTATAAGCAGTTTATAGGTTTATTTGGGTCAACAATTATTTCCAGGAATTTTCTTTTATAATGAATATAACACAGTTAGGAGGATCTAATTTGAAATGTCAACTTATTCTATCAAGAAAAAAAAAAAAAAACCTCAAATGGAACAAATAGGAACAATAATAATCAAGGTATCCTCAAAGAGTATTTTAGATTTGCAAATAATAATTAACATTTATAAAAATTAAGAGACAAAGCAATAAAAGATGTTTGTGAAAATGTAAGGTTAGAACTATTTCTATTCTATTGCACAGAACTAAAGTGTGGAAGTACTTGTTTCTTTTATCTATGTGAAGTGATTTACGTATACTTAAATTTTTATAATATATTCCTATCATTTGTACAAGAATATAATCATTCAGTCTAGGGCAATACAAAGAAAGCAAGACTACAGGCTTGAGGGCAATAACTTTGAAGAATAGTGCAAATTTAATTTAAAATAATGGTGCTATTTTTCTTATTGACATTATTTTATAAGCCTCCAAAGTGAGTAATCCCTCTCCCAAGTCCTTTGCTGGTCATTGACCTTCCATTTTGTTTATATGTTTATATCTTGCCACCAAAGAGGATGGCTAAAGTTGCCATGAATTCAAAGACATATGAGGAAGCTGACATTGAAAGCCACTAGAGTGTTTTGTAAAAGATGAGAAAACATTCCATCCCATAAGTGACCTATGCTTTCCAAACTCATATCTCTTTGAAGTACATAAAATAGAAACACATTGGGTTGTTTAAAGACTAAGCCTGTAAAAAATCACTATTTATTTTAACCACTTTTCACACCATTATCTGAAATTGAAGAACCAATGATATTTCTACACGTATGAATCATTTTTAAAAGCAGGGATGAGTCACATTTTTTTCAATCCAAGTTGAAAAAATAGGAACACCAAAAACTCTGCCAATATCAGAAAGGCGGGGATAGGATAGAGGTCAGTGTTACAGATCTAAGGGTTCAAAGCTAAATCCAGAGAAACTCAAGTGTTGTAAATATACAAGCAATTGGAAATGGGTAACAAGGGAGGGTGGGATTAAGTTCCCTGAGAAAGTCATCAGATAGCAAGAAGTTGTGTTTTACCTTGATTTGACTATGTTCTTATGAGTATGCATTTAGTATATGGTAGCTTTTGTTGTTTGTGGTGGTGGTGAGCATTGAACCCCAGGCCTCAGGCATGATAGGTCTGACCTCTGCCACTAAGGTCAACCCATCCCTTACCCTGTGGCAGTTTAAAAAACAAGACAACAAAGCATCTTGATAAATCAGATGTTTCCAAAATACTGTTTAGGACAAAAGAAAATAAGACAGTGGATAAAACCATATTTTTGATTCACATCAAATGCCCCCCAAAATTCAAGTCTTTAACCATGTTCCATGAAAATTTTAGATCCCTGGGATTAAAGTCATTGAACTACAACACTGCTATTCTGTACTCCCTTTTCTTTCTATCCTTGGGTTTTCCCTTTGGGAATGTTAGGTTTTAGATTCATTTGTTATCGCCTTGAAAAAAAGTAACAATCACAAAATTATTTGAGAAATTTCAGGTCAGTAATAATCCAGGCATGAAGAATCAAAGGTGCATGAGTTTTATTTTATTTTTTGCTTTGTTTCTTCCCTTTAACCACACTTGTATAATACTTACATGTTCATCTGAACCAAGACTCTGATGGCTAGAGCATCCTAGTAAGTTGGGGCTGTTGAATTGGGAATTCTCTAAAATATGAAATAAACATTATCTCAAATTGGAGGGAGATGAACTTCTGCCACATCAAATCAGAAAACTAAATTGTTCAGTGGGAAAGGACTGTATAGTTTTAATTTTCAGGGCTAATATCTAGGCATATATGCCCAAACCTCCCCAAAATGTCTTCCCTTCTTCCCTGAGGCTATGGATAACCAAAATGATTTTTTTTTAAAGTGTAAAAATTTATCTTTATTTGGATTAGTCAGATTTTCCATTTCTGTGACCAAAAGACCTTTCAAAACTAATGGGAAGAGAAAAAGTTCATTTGGAGTCATGGTATCAGAAGTGTCAGTTCTTAGATCAACAACATCATTGCTCTGGGCCCAAGAAGAGGCAGAACATCATGGAAGAATGAAATGTTGGAGGAAAGCAGCTCAGGACATGGCCACAAGATGCAAAGAGAGCTGGGATTTCCAAGAGAAAATATGATGCCAAAGGCACACTCCTAGTCACCCAACTCCTCCAGCCTTCCTCATCTACATCCTGTTACTTCCTGATCAATCCATATGAATGGATCAATGTGCTGATTAGGTTAAAGCTTTCATAATACAATTATTTCACCTCTAATGTTTCCTGAATTGTCATACACTTGACCTTTTGGGGAGACATCTCATATATAAACCACAGCATTCTCAGATTTGCTTATGCTTTAGTCCATTTTTTTCATGTGACAGCATCTGAACTCTTTTTCCTATTAGAGTTATCCAAAGACAACAGCCACCATGAAACATTGATTTCCTCATGCTATTTTACACCAGACCCTTTATTTCAGCATGCAATTGTTACCTTCCGCTCTTGGGACAATGCTTGAGGAAACACTGTAAACACATTGACAACATAATATACAGAGTTTTGTTTAATGTTTATGTAATGTTTATATACTCTATTGTAAGCACTTCTTTAGGATTTAGCCTGTTTGTTAGCCTAAAGACTTAAATTTCAGATTTCTTATTGATTCTTCACCTCTTTTCCCCGGAATTCAAATTTCAGATCTTCTACTCCCTATGAATGATCACTGTCAACTAGTTGTACCCATTACATTCTCGGGCTTAGATCCTGGAATTCCGGATTTAACTACCAACCATTGTTATTATCACTTTCCATTTGGAAGGGAGATGAAATGTAAACTGCTATTAAATATATTGTATATGAGACCTTAATATATTAAGGTTAATATATTCCAACTAGCATAGTAATTACATGAAGTTGAGTCAAATTCTTTTGTGCACATATAACATTTTTAAAATTAGATTGTGCCTTGTTACTAAGATGTAATTCAAATCTGAAAAAAATCATTTAAATTATTTGAAAACTGCAGTGATATTGTCATTAACTGTGAAAGTGAAAGGTAAATGTTAACCTGTCTAAAGGCTGATCCTCTGAAGACTGGTGGTCTCGTGCCATGCTTCCATAAACTAGCTGTGGAGGAGTGTTTACAGCAGGCAATAACAACCAACTGTAAAGCCTGAAATTTGCCCCTTAATCATGCCTGGAGAAAGGCACGTCTTTCCCTAACCATGAAGGCTGGTGCAGAAAATCCCAATGGTATCTTATAATGTAATGCATTTGTAACTGCAAGGTATGAGCCCAGATCCTCTGAAGCTTTTGCATGGGGGGATAGTGACTCCTTTTCACTGAACACTTAAGTTGGCAAGTTCTGAGATGTTATATTTTGTTTACATTTTTGGACTTATCCTCACAAGAGGTTGGATTGGTGTGTTTCTAGTTATATTGCCAAAAAGCCCTGCAGCACAAAACCCATGCCTAGAGTTATTCATCTGCAGTATGCTAAAGGCAACTGGAAGCAAGCAGCATGGACATTAGGTGATTCAATTCTTATTTTCATGATTTCCTTTGTAGCATTCCTCTGGCAGGTGTGAAGCAGGAAGTGGTTGGCCATCTGCCTTTGCTTTCAGGGATGGGTTGATGAAAACCAGGGAGCAATCTTAATTCCAGGCTGGTTAACAAGACCTAATGGAATAGGGCCATATACTTCTTTTGCACTGTTATAATGTCACATTGAATTTCTGGGCCAATATTCCTTGCTATGGCTATTTTATTTGAGGTGAAGGTGTAGATGACCATGGGAGTAGGTCAGTGTGGGGGTGATTGGATGATTCCTCAGATTTCTGGTTGGTGTTAAGTGCTTATGGATCAAATGGAATAGATAGTTCCCCCTTCTTGCTATGACAAGGAACAAAAGCATAAAACACAGGTGTGAGCATAGGGGAGATGTATGTTTTAGTTCCACACACCCAAATGTTTTGGGACAAATGCCAGGTATCCCTGGTGTCACATGGCATTTGCCACTAATCTAACATAACACAGACTTGCCATCTTGTACTAAATGTGGCAGTGGCTTAGCAGGAACCCATTCAGGTTTTCCAATACACTATTCCACTTCTGGGTACCCTAGCCTTCTGATAATTCTACACATTTATAGAATTCAGGACCTAGCTCTCCAAAAGAAGATTTACTGAGATTTTAATGATGCTTAAACTTCCAGTTTACTTACAGGAGCCCACGGTATCTAAATTTATATTGCTAATATCGTTCTCTGAAAAGGGCCCCCCAATTCTATATGTTTCAGGCTCTAAAAATGTGGGTATACCCTTGCTGGCAATGAGAACAAATGTCATCAGTGGACTTTACATAGAAGGAAAAAGACAGACTGTATGCTTGTTCCTCCCTCCAGGACTGGTACATTTTCCCCAAGAAGAGAAAGAGGCTTGGAAGCCATACACAGATACTGGTAGCTTCCACTCCAATGCCATGCCACTGTACAGAGAGACTTGTTACACATATGAGACTGAACACTGTGACCATGAGCTATTCCAGTCTTCCCTTGTCTGCTGTTTCTGCATATCTTCAACTGTGCTCAACAAAAATGTCAGTGACTAACCTCACTATGCTTTGTAGACTACCCCATGATGCTTAGAAGCTATAATTTTGCTTCAGGGGTAAACAAAGAGTAGACTTAACCAAGATTGGTCTGCAGGAACATTTCCTTCAAAATGCTTATCATCATTATTTCTAATTTATTATTAAAACTATAGTGTGAAAGTAGAAGTCCTTTGGATTAATAATAAAGATCAGAAATGGCATATATCATATTCATAGTAAAACGATATTTCTTTCCAATTTCACTAACTCAATATAGTACATTTTTTTATTTCTGTTTGAAGCAAAATTATCTATTCTTGTAGACTTTAATTTCTCCCATTTTCTGTTTTTATAATGAGATTGTTGAATAGAATAGAAAACCTTACCCAACACACTGCAATTAACCTACCTGTTACCATTTTTTTATGGTATCCTTATTGTTTTACCTGCATAGAATTCTTTCTCTCCCCCAAAATGTTACTACATAGGATATATGCAGTACACAATTTTAAAAGACATGTTAGTATGTATTGTGTGAATTTCTAATCTACCTTATCAATTGGACTTTGTTTATAAAAAATAGTTTGTGTCTCTCATTGTCAAGTAAAGGAAACATTTGGAGTTAACTTAAAAAATTTAAAATAAAATGTAATGTCAAAAAAGTATTTGGTATTAAATCTTATTTCAAGTAAGGATTGAATGCTCAGGAGAATATTATATTCTTGAAATTTTTTTTTGTTGATTGACATTAGGTAGATACCATTAAGTGAGTTAAATTCAAATGGTTGGGTATACGAAAATTATATTATGAAGGATTTTAATGAGCAAGTTGGAACTACATATGCTTTGTGCAACTTTTTCTACATAACAGGACAAAGTCAAATTGAATCATGGTCTAATAATGTTGCTTGTTTACTGTGCCCACACAGGAGCACCTTTGAACATTTGCCACTTTGAAAAAGAAAGCCGTCGATCCATCTTGATTTGTAAGTCTCCTTGGGAAATGAACATTTCTTTGTGGTTGAAAGACTCAAAAAGCAAACAGCTCAGATGGATGCTATCTCAACCACATATCACTCCTTCCCTTCAGGCTGTTATCTCTAATAATATTTATTACAACTACATGTTTCCTCCCAGTTGATATTGCACCATTATTGGCTTAAACTGATAGAAATCTTAACCTCGTTTCTTTCTTTATTGCATGCAGATCAAATGGGGGATTAAGAGATATAAAAAATAACAGTGTGTTAAGTAAATTGTGTTGGGGCAAAGCAGAAAGATTTTAAGTTGAATTTTAAAGCTATTTTATTGCCTTTTATTCTTTAAGCTTTATTTTTGAAGTCATTTTACATGGTTCCTTATTTATACATCTATGCACATGTATAATTCCATATAAATATATTTACATATTGAAACTTTATTGAGGTGGAATGTACATTATACAAATAAACTGAATTGTGTGTGCATTTTGATGAGAGTTTTAAAATGTACACGTCTGTGTCAAAACTAGAAAATCAATAAACATAATATTTCTATTAACCTCAAATCTATTTTAGGGCTATTCTTGGTCACCTATGCACCCATCTGTTCCCAGAAAATTGCTGGTCTACATTCTGTCACTAAAGGCTAATTTGTCCTTTTTAGAGTAGCACAGAAATCACACTTTATAAGTTCTTTTGTGCCTGACATTTATTTCTCAGCTTAATGATCTTGAGCTATGCTAAGTATAGTTCACTTCTTTTTACTGAGGAGCCCTGTTCCAACATAACAGTGTGCCTTCTACTGATGAAGACACCAGGGGTGTTTTCAGTGTTTGCCTATTATGTTAAAAAGCTGCTAAAAACACTTCTGAGAAACATATTCACAGTTGTCTTGGGTAAACACCTAAGAGAAAGATTGCTGTATGATTTGTAAAGTATATGCATAAAAATATTTATTTAAAAAAAGTAAAATAGAGAAATCACTCCTAAAATTTGTATGGAATGAAGGAAAAAAAAACTCCAAATAGCAAAGAAAAAAAAAATACTGAGAAGAAAGTTTGTGAAGGAATCCCATATAATTCTATTATAGACATGAACACATGAAATTTATGTTTTTCACATTCACACACACACACACACACACACACCACCTTATTGTACTAGTGTTGGACTTCAGTATGGTTGTTTAATAGAAATAGAGAAAGTAGATACTTTGACCTTTTTTACAAACTGGGAGAAAATATTTAATATTTTGCAATTAGTTATAAAGTTAACTGCAAATTTTTGTAGACATTCTACACCAGGTTGAGGAGATCTATTTGACTTTGGTGTAGTTTGAATCTGGAATATTCCCCAAAGACCCATGTGTGTGTTAAAGGCTCACTCTACAATCTGATGCTATGGGGAAGTTGTGGAGCATTTAAGAACTGGAGACTAGTAGGAAGTTTCAGGTTATTGTGAATGTGTCTTTGAAGAAGATGGTGGAACCCTAGCCCCTAACTTTTCTATTTCATTTTCCAGTCAGGATGTGAGCAGGTTTTATTACACCATGACCTCCTGTCCCAGGCCCAAAGCACCAAGACCAACCAATCATTGAGTAAAACCTCTAAAAATGAGAGCCAAAATAAACTCTACTTACAGGTTAGCATATGAGTTTATAGACTAATTGTTTTAGTTATTTGTTTCAATAATAGGAAGTTGACTACCAAGTACTTCTAGTTCCCCAAAATATGTTATTTTGAGTAGATACTGGATACATAAAAATGTTTCTTTATTTGTAATGTTAACCATCTGTTATCATTTCTTTAGTGAAATAAGCTTTCATTATTAAACTTTGAAATAAAATTTCATCATTAAACTTTGTGATTAATGTTAGTTGAGTTTCAAATATTTTACAGTATTACCCTCTTGTAATAAATCCAAATCTATTCTGTATGTTAACTGGCTATGTATTATATATTCTTAGATTTTGCTAATACTTGTGTTCAGATTTTTGTGTTTATGTTTGATAAGTGAATAATTTTTTTCCTTAAAGTATTCAAATGAGATTTTTATTGCATTTTTAATTTTTTTAAAAAATTTCTTCTTAAATATACACAACAGTTGAGTGTGTTTTGACATGCTATGCATCCATGGAGTGTAATTTATTCTAATTAGGTCCCATTCTTGTGGTTGTACATGATACAGAGATTCACTGGTCATGCATTCATATGTAAACATAGAAAAGTTGTGTAAAATTCATTCTACTGTCCTTCCTGTTTCCAGCCCCCTCCTTTTCCTTCATTCTACTTTGTCTAATCCACTGAACTTCTATTTTTTCCTCCCCCTACTTACTGTGTGTTAGCAACCACATTTCAGAGAGAATATTTGACCTTTCATTTTTGGAACTGGCTTATTTCACTTAGCTTAATACACTCCAGTTCCATCCATTTACCAGAAAATGCCATAATTTCATTCTGCTTTATGGCTGAGTAATATTCCACTGTGATACACACACACAAACACCCACACACACACATACACACACACACTACATATTCTTTATCCATTCATCTATTTGAGGGTACCTGGGTTGGTTCTATAGTTTATCTATCATGAATTAAGCTGCTAAAACATTGGTGTGGCTAGGCCACTCTAGTATGCTGATTTTTAAGTCCTTTGGGTATATGTCAAGGAGTGGGATAACTTAGTCATGGTGTTTCCATTCCAATTTTTTTGTGAAATCTCCAGAGTGCTGTCCAGAGTGGTTGAACCAATTTGCAGTCCCTCCAGCAACATATGAATGTGCCCTTTCCCCACATCTATTATTATTTATATTCTTGATGATTGTAGTTCTGATTGAAGAAAGACAGAAATTCAGTGTAGTTTTAATTTGCAGTTCTCTAATTGCTACTGATGTTGAACATTTTTTCAAATATTTGTTGACCATTAGTATTTCTTCTTCTGCGAAGTGTCTCTTCAGTTCAACCTTATTGATTAGGTTATTTGATTTTGTGTGTGTGTGTGTGTGTGTGTGTGTGTGTGTGTGTGTGTTTGTGTCTGTGTGTGATTAAGTGTTTTGAGTTTTTTCATATCCTGGAGATCAATGCTCTATCAGAGGTGCAGGTGACAAAGATTTCTCCCATTCTGTAGTCCATCTCTTCATGTTCTTGATTGTTTCCTTTGCGATGAAGAAACTTTTCCGTTTGATACTGACCCATTTATTGATGTTCTACTTCTTGTGCTTTAGGAGTCCTGTTGAGGAAGTTGCTTCCTAAGCTGACATGATGGAGTGTTGGGCCTATCGTTTTTGTTTCCTAGTGTGTAGACAGTTTTGATATAATTTTTAGGTCTTTGATTCACTGTGAGTTGAGTTTTTACAGGGTAAAAGAGAGGGGTTCAGTTTCATTCTACTACATGTGGATTTCAAGTTTTCCCAGGACCATTTATTTTTTCTCCAATATATGTTTTTGGCAATTTTGTCTAGTAAGAGGTAATGGCATTTTTATGGGTTTGCCTCCCTGCCTTCTGTTCTGTTCCATTAGTCTTCTTTTTGGTTTTGGTGTCAATTCCTGCTGTTTTACTTCTATAGCTCTGTAGTATCATTTAAGGTTTGATATTGTGGTGACTCCACATCACTTTCCTTGGTAAGGATTTCTCTGGGTATTCTGGAACTCTTATTTTTCCAGATGAATTTTATTACTTCTCTATGTCTATAATGAACATCATTAAACTTTTGATCACAATTGCATTGAATTTGTATATATAGCTTTGTTACTATTGGCATTTTGATAATATTAATTCTGTCTATCTGAGAACATGGGAGGACTTTCATCTTCTAAGGTGTTCCTCAATTTCTTACTCAATTTCTCTAGTCTTTATTGTAGAGATTGTTCAGCTCTTTTGTTAAATTTATTCCTAAGTATTTTTTGAAGCTATTGTGAATGGGATTATTTTTGTAATTTCTTTTATAGCCGATTTGTTGTTGGAGGATATAAGTGCGGTTGATCTATTTTAAGTGTAAATTTTGTATCCTTCTACTTTTCTGAGTTCATTTTTGAGTTCTAGAAATTTTTCTGGTGGAGTTTTATGAGTCTTATAAATATAGAATCATGTCAATTGCAAAAAGTAATAGTTTGAGCTCTTCCTTTCCTATTTGTATCCCTTAATTTCTTTCTTTTGCCTAATTGCTCTTGTAAGAGTTTTAAGGACTATTTTGAATAGAAGTGTCTTGTTCCTGTTTTTAGAGGGAAACTTTCAGTTTTTCTCCATTTCAATGATATTACTCTGGGTTGGTGAACATAGATTTTACAATGTTTAGGTTTGTTCCTTCTATGTCTATTTTTCTAATTGTTAAACATGAGAGGATACTGCATTCTTTCAAATGACTTTTCTTTATCTATTCAGGCAATCATGTGATTCTTCTTTTAAGTTTATTTATATGATAAATTATATTTATTGATTTTCATATGTTGAACCAACTTTGCATCCTTGGGATGAAACCTACTTTATCATGATTTAGTATCTTTAAAATGAGTTGTTGTATGCAATTTGCCGATATTTTATGAAGAATTTTTGCACATATGTTCATCAAAATATTGGTCTGAAGTTTTCTTTTTTGATGTGTCTTTCTTTAGTTTTGGTATCAGAGTGATATTAACTTCATAGAATATGTTTGAAGAGTTCCCTTCTTTTATAATTTGTGGAATAAGATAAAGAGGATTGGTGTTAGTTCCTTAAAGTTTTGGTAAAACTCTCCTGAGAATCCATCAGGTCCTGGGCTTTTCTTATTTGGTAGGCTTTTGATTGTATATTCAATTTCCTTACTTGAAATTGTATTGTTTAAATTTTCTGTACTCTCCTGGTTCAATTTGGATAGGTCATAAGTCTTTAGGAATTTGTCAGTATATTCAAGATATTCTGGATTATTAGAGTACAAATTTAAAACATAGTTTCTGATTATCCTCTGTATTTCAGTAGAGTCTGCAGAGATAGTTCCTTTTTTGTCATAGATTTTAAAAATTTGAGTTTTTTTCTCTTTCTTTTGTTCAGCTTGGTTAAGAGTTTATCAATTTTGTTAATTTTTTTCAAAAATGAAACTTTCTGTTTTGTTGATTTTTAATATTTTTAAATTAAATTTATTTATTTTATTTTTTCTTAAATTCATTCTAGTTAGTTATATATGACACTAGAATGCATTTTGACACATTGTATACAAGTGGAGCACAACTTCTTCCTCTGGCTGAACATGGTGCAGAAACACACCAGTAGTGTAATCATTACATGTATAGAGAGTAATAATGTCTTTCTCATTTCACCATCATTTCCATCCTCACACCCCCTCCCCTCACTCCTCTCTGCACAATCCAAAGTCCCTTCATCCTTCCCCCCAATTATAGATCAGTATCTGATTATCAGAGAAAATATTTGGCCTCTGAAAGAAGATGGAAAGATCTCCCATGCTCTTGGATAGGCAGAATTAATATTGTTAAAATGGTCATACTACCAAGTCTATTATACAGATTCAATGCAATTCCTATTAAAAATTCCAATGATATTCTTCATAGAACTAGAAAAAAATCATAAAATTGATTTGGAAGAATTAGAGACCCAGAAGAGCCAAAATAATCCTTAGCAAGAAAAATAAAGCAGAAGGCATCCAATACCAGACGTAATACTATACCACAGAGCAATAGTAACAAAAATGGCATGGTATTAGACCCACAATAGACACATATACCAATTTTACAGAATAAAAGACACAGAGACCAGTTCACAAAAATACAGTTATCTCTAGTTACTAGACAAAGGCACCAAAAATATATATTGGATAAAAGACAGCCTGTCCAACAAATGGTGCTAGGAAACCTGGAAATACATTGTAGCAAAATAAAAGTAACCCTCTATCTCTCACATTGCACAAAATCAACTCAAAGTCGATTAAAGGCTTAGGCACTAGAACAGAGACCCTGCACCTAATAGAAGAAAAAGTAGGACCAAATCTTGACCGTGTCAGCCTGGTAATTGATTTCCTTAACCAGACTCCTAAAGTGCAAGAAATAAAATCAAGAATCAAGAAATGGGAGGGACTCAAATTAAAAAGCTTCTTCTCAGCAAAGGAAACAATCAATAAAATGAGGAGACAACAAACAAAACAGGAGAAAATCTTTACTACATGTACCTCAGATAGTGCACTAATATCTAGGATATATAAAGAACTCAAAAAGAATCCTCCTCCCCCCCCCCAAAAAAAAAAACCCACAAAATCAATAAATAGGCTAAGGAATTGAACATATTTTTGATTTTTTAATCTGAATTTTATTGATTTGAGCTCCGATTTTAATTATTTCCTGTCTTCTATTTAATTTAGTGTTTGGTTTTGCCTTCATTTTATAGGGTGTTTAGATGTAATGTTAGATTATTATGATATCTTTCTATTATTTTAATGAATGAGCTCAATGCTATGTACTTTCCTGCTAGAACCCTCTTCTTTTTTCAAGTAAATCCAAATTGGACCACATGGAATGCCACATGGTACCTCTGAATCACTGTTTGGACAAGGGACAAGAGGCATGAGAGATGGCTGTAGCGGATACAGTTAAGAATGTACACACTCGTAGAGTTTTGTAAGTGAAGCTTAAGCCTTATGAAGGAATGTATCCTTAAATTTTGTATTCTAGTTTTATTATATTTAAGGAGGCACTTTCTCTCAGGGTTTTGGGAGTGCTAAACCTACCCTTCAATGGTGCTGTGAGTCAGTGTCTTCTTCAGAGTTCTATCCTCAAAAACTCTTGCTTCACTGCAGGCCAAATCCTGTTCTGAGTCTGTAATAGAAAGAAATACTCAGATATCTCCCTGTGACTGCAACCTACTCTGGATATCTCTCTGAGACTGCAACCCACACTGTTGAAAGTCCAGCAACAGTCCAATTGCAATTGTGGATAAAACATTTTTGCCAGAAATACCTAATGAATCCTTATACCAAATGGTGATATTATGTTTAATAAAATATTTGTTGTTTCAAACCACCAAAAATGAAAGTGATTTTTATGTAATAGTTGAAGACCAAAATACTTCTCTTATGTCTTACCTGAAAATTTCTGGTTGAACACTAGACATAATATACAAAAATTTTAGGGTATGAAGATCATGTTTTTCTC
Organism: Callospermophilus lateralis; assembly: GCF_048772815.1. Taxonomy (NCBI): domain Eukaryota; kingdom Metazoa; phylum Chordata; class Mammalia; order Rodentia; family Sciuridae; genus Callospermophilus; species Callospermophilus lateralis. Next base: position 20,360,032 of record NC_135308.1, on the reverse strand, counting down.
TTCCAGAGAAAATTTAATTTTTCCATAAAACAAAATATCTCCTTGATTAAAAGAATAATGGGAATGAATTGAGGGGTAATTTCAATTTGGTTTATTTTGGTTTGCAAGTAACATAAGATCTTTGTCCTTCTGGGATTTTTATTGTAAGCAATATTGGTTTTTGTAAACTATGTTGAAGTGTCCGAATTGTGTGTGTGTGTGCGTGTGTGTGTGCGCGCGCGCGCGCACGCATGAGTGTGTATTTATTCTTCCATCTGTAAGATGGCTTTAAGCTCAGCTTAAGTTCATTTCAAAGGCATCTTTCTTCTGTTTTTCTCCTCCTTTTGACCAGAGTGAAATTTAAGATTCAGTGAATGACTTGAGGACAATCCTGAACAGAATGTCCACTTTATGTTTCTAGTGATTTTTTTTTTTCTGTAGAAATCTGTACAAGTACAAGCCTTCTTGATAGTTTTCCATTTCAATTTGCATGCCACAGTTTTAGCTGAGTTTCAATGGCCTCAGAAAAGTAGTGACCCATGCTACACAGGAAAAAAATAGTGGCAATAAATGTATGTCTTACATAAATAAGTTTTTATATCCTTCCCAGCTTAGCTTCCTATTCCCCCAAACTTAGCTGCTTCAATTGCTTAGCAATATAACCATAAAGCAACTTTTATTTTTCATACAACTGATATAGTTTTTAGTGAATAATAGCAATACTCTTGAAGACTTTTTACAGTAAAACACACTGGAAAAATTGATTTCTACTTATGAATCTCCTCTGTTGTTTTTCGATATAATTTAATTCAATTCAAATATGTTTTGAATGCTTATTATATAACTGTCATTTTTTTCAACATTGGACAAAACATTTTCCCTTTCTTTAAGGACTTTAAACTCTAGAGGCCTATTGATAACAGAAATTCTAATCACAAATAGAGTAATACAGTTAAAAGGAAATATTAATGATAATTTAAATATTCTCAAGTACATTACATCCTGTTTTACTTCCTTAGCTAACAGTTATTAGCCATATTATTAGCCATTAATATGTGCCATATATTGCACATATTAAAATCCTATCCTCATCTGTTATCTAAGCTGGGTTTAAGTGAGGCAACCGTGCTGCCATCTGTTATAGTTTTTGTAGAATGGCTATTGCCTTCCATTATGGGTTAGAGCAAGTCTCCAAGGGTTAGATTCTTTTTGTTTTTGAACCATTTTCTAACAAAAATAAAAATGGCATGCATTTTCTCTTGTCACTGCAAAGGCTGTATTGTAAAGATTGCCTCAATTATAGTATCATTTATGTTACCTTAAACAGAATTGATTTTGTTTTCATGTTTTTGGGATGAAATTTGGTTCATAAAAGCTTTTGGAAGTACTATGTTGTTGTATTTTTATATACCTGAATGTCCAACTTATTATGATCTTGCATAATGATAATGGCATTATTTAGTATTTATTTTGGATATTTCAACAGAAAAACCTTTTGAGATAGTTTGCCACCTGTTCCTTATAGTAGAAAGGCATTATTTATACTTTATTACACAAAATTAAAACAACAGGGTAGTTCTTCAATTAAGCATTAAGATATTAATGTCAATTGTCTTTATTATCCTAATCAAGACTAGCAATTTTCACATTAGAATAGAATAAATCTTGCCACTCAGTTTTTATGCTCAGGTCATGTGAGAAGCATATAAAGTGTCTCAGAATTTTTCAATTCATCTCTCTATTTTTTTCTCTAAGGTAATACTAAAGTATTTTTAACTTGCTGAAAGTCAAATGCCAAATCCAGAATATATTCAAAATCTGAAAGCACCACTAAGCTCCTTGGCTCCTAAGCTTCAGTTCTTGATATATTTTTTCTGAGATATTTCTGTATTAACCCTGAATTAAGTGTACGTATGTTTTCATTAATTTTAGTAAATGTTGTATTTATTAATTAAAAGTGGTAAAAAAGAAAATAATTTATGGCGTAAAGACAAAAGAACAAGAGATCCATGAAAGTGAGGTTACACTTTTGATTCTATATTTTAAGCTATGATAGTGAAAAGTCACTTAATTTGACAAGTCTTTATAAGGTAGGTAGAACATATTTGATTCTAAATTTACTTCCCATAATCCTAGGAAAACTTTATGAAAGTTAACATAATCCTAAATATAGTTAAACTATCCCAGAAAAAATACTTAGTTATCCCATTATTTATTATTTCCACATTCAGAGAGTACATTTTTTCTTCAAATGCCTAATTATTAAATTGCTTTCATAGATTTATTTAAATTCTGTGTTTTTCCTTTTCTTTTCACTAGACTTTATGTCATTAAACTTTTATAATTTTTGTTACTTTTTTCACAAATATGTATAATATTCTAAATTCCTAGACTTATGTGAGCATCTCTCAAATTCTATCTTTGGAGAATTCAATCTCGCATTAGGAAATGATCAGCTTCTGTGCAAATTAAATCAAATTTAATGTTCAGAATACAAAGCCCCAGCTTTGAATCATCCTACCCTAGATAAAACATTGCATGTCACATAGACAGATAAGAAGTATCTGTTTCAAGGTTGGAAGAGTTGGTAAATTGAATAGGTGAAATGAAAATTACATAATTGATATTTTTATACAAAACTAATAACCACAAAGAAGAATTTCAATTATAGTATCTGATGTACATAAATAATTATATTTTGGATTAATATTATAAATATAAATCTCAGAAAATATCTCAGCCTCTAGACACATACACACACACACACAGAATTTTATAAAATAGTTAAATAGATAAAGTTTTTTAAATATAGAAATATCTAAGTAAAACATTGTATCATGTTGCCATTTCTAAGTAATAAACATGAAATCCAGTTCCTGTGTACTATTCCTTCCATTTCCACAATTGCAAAGGAGAATACCACAAACAGCCAACAGAACCATTCTGAAAATAAACTATGTAAAAGGATTATTTTCCCTAGTTTTATGATGTTCTCCCCAAATTTAAAATATTATTAAGAAAAAAAATACTACCCATATTCCCACCATTTTCTACCATACACTCTGTCTTCCTCTCTAATTAAAATGCAGATTTGAACTATTTTTACTACAAATCACTTAGCCAACCTTCTAAACATATTATTTCCTATCTCTCAACTTGGCAAAAAACCTGCTATAATTTTCTTCACATCATGCTCACATACTAATTATCTACCAACTGATCAGGCTTCTGACTTTAAATTTAGTTTATATATAAATTATATAAATCACTTCCTGACTTTAAAATTCCATTTTTTGTTGGTTTAATTAAAAATATTAATTACATTACCAATTTTCTCCTTTTTTGTTAGATCAACTGAAGTCATTTATAATTATTGAAATCTTGCTTTTTTATTTCCAATGTATGAATGCATCATATAGTAATTAGCCATTTTCCAGTTCAAATATATTATTTTCCCATAATTTATTTTTGCAACTGATGATTCATAGAACATGCTTGCTTGTGTACCTTTACATATTTTTTTCTATTTAAACTCTTAAAAATTATTTAAAAATTCTCTTCCAAAATCATTACAATGAATTTAATTCTTATCAGGAATGCACACGATTGTCTTTGCCAACAGTCAACATCTCAGTCTTTTAAAATTCCCTTCTAATATCTAATAGTGATATATCATTAATGTTTTAACATATTTTAGGACATTCTAGAATATATTTATATTGTTAACATGAATTCATTATTACAATGTGTTTCTCCAAATTTGGGGAAAAAAAAGTTGGAGTATCTGCTGTCTCTTGTTATATATTTTTAAATCTGTTTTAGTGAGCTTTTTCACCCCTGTGACCAAAAAATCTGACAAGAACAATTTTAGAAGATGAAAAGTTTATTTGTCACTCATGATTGCAGTCCATAGATGGCTGACTCCATTCAGTAGAGGTCTGAGGTGAGGCAGAATATCATAGAGGAAGGGTATCCAGGGTTAAGCCATTCAGGACATGACAATCAGGAAGCAGAGAGAGTTCTGTTCACCAGGAGAAAAATGCACACCCCTGTGACCTGCATTTTTCATCCTCACCCTATCTGCCTAAAGTCACCACCCAGTTAATCTCTATCAGTGAATTAATCCACTGATTAGGTTACAGCTCTCATAACCTAATCATTTCACCTGTAAATCTTCTTGCATTTTCTCACATATGAGCTTTTGAGGGACACCTCATATCTAAATCACAGTATTATCCTTACAGGAACTCTTTAGACTGCAGACTTTAGATTTTCATCTATGTCTCATGTTGTAAATATTTTCTTTTCATTTTTCATTTTTCATTTGAATTTATCTGTGGCCTATTGTTTAAGACTAAGTTTTAATTTTCATATAGTCTGTTCTGTCTTTAGTTGTTGCGCTTTCTGTGCTGAGATCTGGGTCTTGTTCATGGAAGCTAACTCAGGCTGAATGGAAATACTAATAGCTCTTTCATGTTTGCTCATTTTTTATAACAGTAAAACTGCTTCTCAATGTTTCTTTTAAACCAGGGCTGCACTTTCTACTTCTATTTTGACTTTTCCATGTGATGAAAGTGAGTATTCTTGAAATAACAGCCAACCTTTGATAGGGATAAAGTGTGGAAACAAGAGTGATAGCTTTGTGACATCAACTTTTGTAAAAACTGTCATTTAAAACAGAAACACACATATTGAAGCAAAAGACAGGTTTGCTTCAGTGCATTTGAAGAAAAAATACTTTCAAATATATAAATCTTCTCTGCTCAAATTACATGTGACTGGAACTTGGCAGATAATATATTTAAAAATAATTTACAGTTTTTGTCTCTATTTAATCTTAACTCTTCACTAGTCATCTGGTCATAAGTGGTGTGTCAATTCCTATCTCAGAATATTTTTCACTTCTCACTTTCCCTACAATAAAGGTATTACAAATAGAAATATATGACCTCATTTTATTTAAAATAATTGATTAACCTTATTTTTATGAATTATTTTAAACCAATAAATTCTGTGTACTTTTCAATATCAGTAACCATGAGCAAATTTACAAATCAATCAAAGACATTCAAATTGAAACAGTGAGAATTCACATTAGTTTATTATTATTCATTAAATTAATGATAAAATCCAGGATTGTCAATACTGTTGGGAAACAGACATCATTGTGAGCAAAATTCAAATGACAAAAGACAATTGGATAATATGAAAATATGCATACTATTAATCAGATAATAATCCACCTTTAGGAGTTTATGCTGAAGAAATGATTACATCATAACACCAAGATATGCATATATTATTTGGGGGTGGGTACCGGGGATTGAACTCACAGGCACCAGATCACTGAACCACATCCCTAGCCCTATTTTGTATTTTATTTAGAGACAGGGTCTCACTGAGTTGCTTAGCAACTTGCTGTTGCTGGCTTTGAACTTGCAATCCTCCTACCTCAGCCTCCTGAGTCACTGGGATTACAGGCATGTGTCACTGCACCCAGGTCTGCATATATTATTTTTAAAGTTAGAGTATTAGAAACCACTTAAAAGTTTGTCCTTATTACCTATTGCTATGGAACAAACAACCTCAAAACTTTAAACACTATAAATCATTCTGTAATTGCTCATTATTATTTTGGGAATTGAAAATAGTACTTGCATTGTCAATTTTGTATAGCATTGATGTTTATTTGTTAATTCAACATTATACCCATGTTTCCTGCTAATTTTGGAATGAATAGTCTGGTGGAAGCATGCAGGTATTGTGATTTAGTTCTATTATATTCTCCCAAATGTTCATGTATTGAAAGCATGGTTTCCAATGAGTGCAACAATATATTGAGACAGGCTTTTAGGAAGGGATTGGATCCTTTTGGCTAAGACCTCATTAATTGAGTAATAGTTGATGGGTTAATCTATTGATAGCTAAATGAACTACTGGGAGGTGAGACCTATTTGGAGGAAGTAGATCACTGTGGGCATGTCCTTGAAAGGTATATCTTGTCTGTGGTCCACTCCTCTCCCTCTCTGCTTCCCAACTGAACTGAGATTTCCTCCACCATGCCCTTCCACCATGATGTTTCTGCCTCAGAGTTAGCCAACCAGGACTGAACCTCTGAAACTATGATCCAAAATAAATGTTTCTTCCTCTAAGTCACTCTTGTGAGATATTTTGCTCACAGATATGAAAATTTCACTAACACAAAGGGAAAATATTATATAGTGAGATAACCATTTTTGTAGAAGTGTACAAAATCATGTGGGAGAGATACCTATTTCTGCCTCATAAATTATGGGAGAGTTTTTGTAGATGGTGGCTTCTAAACTTACTACAGTGGATAAATGGAAATTATTTTAATTGGGAGGAGAATTGAAAAGTCACCCCTAGGAAAGCAAAGTCATTGAATAGTCTAGAGCTAGAAAGTATGTGCTCAGATGTTTCTGATTTATGTTTGTTTCTATTCTATGAAATTATGCCTTCTTTTCACATTTTCCTCTCTTCTATTTGTGTAAGGTTACCCACTATTACATCTTAAACTTCACACCATATATTTAGCACATCAAATTTAAGCCTTTAATTTATTTTAATAAATGAATTAAGTAAATTAATTTTTCTCTAAGCAATAGTTAAGTTAACAGACATCTTTGATGCATGGCATTTTTACTAATGATCTGCTTTAAGTAGCTGTTGGTCTTTTATTAATGGTTATTTCAACATTGACATCTGAATTTCTAAATCAATGTATTATTGATTTCTAGCATATTTACATTGTGCTCAGAAATCATACTTCATGAGAATTTTAATTATTTAAAATATGTGATACTTATTTTTCTAAATATAATACTTCACAAACCTAACATATCCTAGAGTAAGCTTTTGTTATTTTCAACCCTTTTACTCTCACAGTTTTCCAAACTCAGTGAATGGTAACAGCATTCAGTGAGGAGTGAAGATTTAAACTTATGTCTGCCTGCTCGCTTTTCTTTTTCTATGAACTTCAAAATCTCTCAAGACTTCTTACCACCCCAACCGTACAACTTTTTTCTAAACTATTATTTCATGTCAAACTGCTAATAATTGGACAGTCCCCACTGGCAGGGGAAACTTTCAAAATGGGATCTTATTTTCAATGAAGCCAAAATGAAACTGAAAAGAGCATTGATCACCCAAGTTTATTCAGTGGCCAAAGAATGAAGAAGCAGGAGTCTCTCTCACAAATCAGCTTTTCAACTCCAGCTACATTGAGAAGTTTTAAAGGATGGGAATAATGAAAAAAAAAAAAAAAGAAAGGGGAATAATATTCATGTTTGTTTTTTTTTTTTTTCTGGAAATAGGTGGAAATATTCCAGGAACTTGTATGCCACCTCTATTCACAGCTTTCATAGTCTGGTGTTTCCCGTCATTGTCACTGGTAGGTGTCTTTAGCCTTGAAGGGGAGAAAAGAAGCTTGAAGTCTAGGTCATGTTAACCCCCCATTATATTCCACACAAAACATTTCTCAGATGTTTAATATTTGCATATGCAGATTTGAGTAGAAATCTGACCCAAAGGTTAGAACAGCAGAGAAGATATAGGCCATATGAAGGAAGAAAATTCAAATCCCTTCTTCCTGTTCTGGTTACCCATCAGACATTTGCAAGCCCAAGAGGAGAATCAGTGTTTACAGCAAAAATGGCCTTCAGGTCCCTGGGAACCATAATGACCATCACCCCATATCAGTGGTGTTAGCCACAGCAAAACTAGTGGGACCTAACCATGCATGGCCTAGTTGTGTGACTTCCAAAATTAATTTTTTTAAGTCAGCTGGGAACAAATGAAGCTAGACTGTTTTATAGATTTTTTTTTTCAGATTTTTCCCTGGTGACCAAATAGATTGGTACAAGAATTTCATCTCTTCTTCCCACTTCTACCACTTTCTCTATTTCTTTTTCTTCCTCTTAACAGCCAAGATGATCCAGTTAACTCTAGTTAAATAAATTTCATTCTCCCTTAAAGTTTACTTATTTAAAGTCCATGTCTCCAAATGAGCCACACACACACACACACACACACACACACAAAGTGATCTTGTTCTTAGCACACTTTTCTATCTTTTCCCCGATTTCATCTGCCATTTTCATCAGCCACTACTCCTTTCACTAGCTCTGTTCCAGCATCATTAACCACGTGACTTTTCCTTGAACTTGTCCGTAACCTCTTTGCTTGTCCAAGCACACATTTTCCTCAGGACTTTTGAATTTAAATACTTTTCTCCAAATGTTTTCTTAGATTACTCATTTATCTATTCTATGTATTTACTAAAATGTCAACCAAAATGTGGGTTTCTCTAACTGTAATATATACAATTGTCTCTCCTCCTTTCCAGGACACTGACTATGGCCTGCTTTGCTTTATTTTTCTCATGCGTCTTTAAATAATATTAATATATCTATTATTAATTTTCATATTTTCCCCCTCCAGTAAATAAACATTTTTGGTAAATAGAACTTTCTTTCCTTGTTATTTTCTAATGCATTTATAAACAAGAAAACTTACCTGAACAGATTAGATATTTAATGGTAATTAATAATTATGTGTTGAGTGGATGAATGCTAAATTACTGGAAGAGAGAATATGATTCAAGAAGTAATATCGGACTTGTATGAAAGAATAAAACTTTGGTAAACTTTGATAAAATAAAGAATCAGACATTGTATACAACAATAATAATTATACTGAAGTTTTTAATTTCAAAAAATGCTTAAGTAGATTAATCAAATTGCATATTTCATCTTCATTGATATGCTCACTGATTATATTGAGGTACTTGAATAGAAAATATCTGTTTGAATTTCTGTATACCATTTTGGTGGGTAAGACAATTTATTTTCACAATATGAATATTTAGTGTACTGGACATTTAAAAGTATCTTAAACACAACTGAATTAATAATTGAATGTATTTCAATAATCCTTACCAAATTTCTACACACAGAAAAGAATCCAATAATTCCATGAGCTAGAAAAGTGTTCTGAAGATAATAGATTTTTCTCTCATTTCAGGTTAGAGTTCACATAAAATATTTCTTAAGGTAAATATGTGGAGTGAAAGCCAAGGTTGATCATGCTGGGAACTATTCCAATACCTCTAAAAACAGTGAGGCAACAAAGCTAACTAAAATCCTCACCACAGAGGACAGCTGCTGGCGTGCACATGCCTTGATTTGAGACTGTGTTCATTAGGTGGCATGTAAGTTCATCTTTTCTGAGAAAAGTTTGCAGACGAGTGAGAAAACTAAAACCTCAATACCACAAAGCTTAACAATAAATGAGTTGCACCTCGAGACAGTTCAGGTGGGAAAGCTCAATCACATGACAGTTAAAAAAATAAATGTTAAAAGACAGCCATTTATTCACATCAAACTAAAAGAACATTATATTGTAAGTCATAGTTTTTAGTTTTAAGGAATATTATCTGAAACTTAAATTACTGATTCATCGGGCCCTATTGTGTCTTAGTTTGCATATTTTTCCTTCCTCAGCCTTAAAATAAACAACTAATACTGACTTCTACACATTACGCATCATTGCCTGGCACTGACACTCTGCAATCATGCAAACAGTACAGAAAATCTTTATAAACATCTTTGTGAACTAATTATTGATGAAATTCATTTGCTTTTATGTTTTTCTTGTAATGCTGCTACATAATAAGATTACACATTAATCAAGGAGTTTGAGTTTTATATTTTTCAAGAAGTGGAGGTATCAATTGGAAAATGGAAAGGACAATAACAGTTCACCCATTGCATTAACATTAAATTTGCTACATATGGTTGTGATCTATACAAGATTATGGCTTATTAGAATTTCTTTTTTGGAGGGTTGGGTTTTGATGGGATAAAATACAAACTCAAATGCTACATGGCAACATCTTATATTTTTGTCTCCTTGATTGCTATAGATGGAATACGGTTTGAGTCTGTACCCCAAAGGATCATATGTTGATATATAATCCTCCTTGTGTGGTATTAAGAGTACAAAAACTTAATTCAAATAGGGGGTTAAGATGTAGCACTTTCAGAAGGTGATTAGAATTAAGTAAAGTCATCAGGGTGGAGTCCCAGTGATTGAGTACTGGTGGCTTTATAAGAAGAGAGGTAGATACCAGAAAGACACATACCCACAAATGCTCCCTATCTCTTACCATATGATGCCCCGAGCTATCTTGGGACTCTACCAACAGGAAGGCTATCACCAGACCTAAGCCCTCAACCTTGGGCCAGAATCATGGACCTGAATAAACTTCTTTGCTTTATAAAGCACCCAGCTTCAAGTATTTCAAGATAGTACCAGAAAATAGACTAATTCACTCCTATACCACTCGTTTCACGTTGGGTGAAATGACTTCCACTATTAAGGTGGATTCCTTGGTGCATCATTCACATCATTCAGAGATCTGAACACTTGGTTTCCCTGTTTTTATCTGGCTATGGATGCTGTACTTGCATATTTACATATAGCAGTGGATGTTAGAGTACCAAGAGATGCTTATCAGATCCTATGAAGACCAAACATTCCTCCCTCATCCTATTATAAATCTTCAATAGACCTATATCCTTATGACAGTCAGCCTCCTTTGATCCATCCAGTTGTGTTAACTCCTTTCCATGGCTATTGGTCTACTGGCACGAAAAGCCTAAACTGAGGAGGTAGTAACTGCTTTTAAAAATCCCTCATCGGAACTGCCCTATCTCTGGAAACCAAGGAGTGTTCCTGCATCCCTTTAGGAAAACAAAAAGTTTCTGCCTCACTGGAAACTAGGAGTTCATGAGCTTAATGTTACAGGCTGATGAGTAAAAATATCCCAAAGGAGCTTTTAGAATTTATGGTCACTTCCACCTCTACTCCTTGATTCCCAGACTCATGTTTTGTACCAATGTGGGTTAAGAATGGTACAACAGTCATAGTTTAAGTTATATTCCATATTCAGGATTTAAAGTATCATCTTCAAGCTTGCTCCTCAGCTATGTCTTCCAGAATGCTTTCTATTAAGTCAAACACTTATATGTGATGCCTTTTATCATAAGATCATAGAATTCCATGATGTGATCACCACCACATCATTGGTATGATGTTATGGGGACTCCCGTGTCATAGTACACTTACTCTTTGAGCCCTTAAATAGTAGTGCTGGATGAGGCACTGCAGATTAAACATGAATATTCATAAAAAGAATAAATAGCAATCCTGATTAGTCCATCATTGCTACTTCTTGGATGGAAAATTTTCCATGTAATTAACTTGTCCTCAGAAGGCTTATTGATCTGGATGAGAGATGGTACCACATCAGGCATTCAACCTCATTATCTCCTGGTGAAAGAATTAATAATCTTGCAAAGTCAGTGATTATTTGTATTTGAAAGAAACCCATATCAGCCCTATGAAATTCTACATCTCCACCACATGCCTATTCCACTTTTAAGCTTGTTGTATATGTATGTGGAGGCTGAGGATAGAGACTGAATGACATCTACTAGCTAAGTCATCCTGCTCATCTGATTATTTAGTGTCTTTCTATAGTAAATGACATCTGATAGGAATTGATGCTCTTCACAAAAGTTTGTCCCTAAAGATTTCCTTGTAGATGATTTTTCCAAAAGACAATTTGAGGTTTCATTTAATCATAGAAGGTGGCCATTCTTTTTCCCAGATCTCGTCCTAATGGATCTTATAACTCAATCATTCTACATTTATTTCTTTACTAGATTTAGCAATTGAGAGCCTGTATATGTATAAATCTCTGCAGATTTGCTACTTTTATTTTATTTGTAAAAAGACATTTCATATTAGTTGGAATAGCCCATTTATGAATAAACTTTGTTAAACATATATCCTAAAGTATATTAAACAGTATACAATAGAAATTCAGCAGATTAGATAAAGAGGAATGAAGGGAGGGAGGGGGATATAAATAGGAAAGACAGTGAAATGAATGAAAAAATATTATATTAAGAAAAAAGATATTTGGATTTGAATAATTTCAAATATTTGGATTATTCTAAAATCACTCTTATTACTGGTGCATAGAGTTACTATTTTATTTAGACAATTTGACATGTCCTAGAAAATGTAATGTTTCAGTCAATTTAGTTTCTGGAAAGAAAATGAATTCTACCAGAGGGATAGATTATTTATTTTAGAGAACCCTGATATTTTTTTTCTTTGCATGTTTAATATAAAAGTCACTGTATTCAATATATTAAGTCAGGTTTGAGTTTTGAATTTCCCCAAAATTCTGTGCTGAACATGCACAATACCTTAATTACCTACAATCAGATGATGGTTCCTTTACCTACAATCAGGTGATGGCTCCTTTATTGAATTTTACAGGACTGTTGCATTGTAATGCTACACCAGGTTATAGAAATATGAAAGAAAGTAACAATAATTGATTTTTGTTAATATTAAATGGTTATTCTTAGAAGTATGAAATTTACAAATTGTAGTAACATCATTTTAAAGGTGGTTTTATTAGAAAACTCTAAGTATGTTTTATCTAACATAGTTGAATCCTGAATTTTTTTAGAAGCAAGCAGGTGAAACTCTGGTACCAGATCAAAGTTAGTCTTTGATAGGTTTTAATGTTTAGACATTGTTAATACTCCACATGCCTTAATGTATTCATGTTTATTGAAGTGAGTTTTGATCATCTGAATTCTTATAAACTCTGTTTCATTTAATCTCCTTAGATCTGTAGTGTTTTGTCCATAGGATTTGGGGACTATAACTAATATCTTGGTAGTTTATCAGGTCACATATATACTATAAGTACAAAAATGTCCAGATGCATTTTGAGCAGATCATGCCTAGTGATTGCAATGTACTTTTTATGAAACCAGCTCTTATCTATTATATTTGCACTCATGTGCCAATGACAATAAACAGGTATTCTTATAATGAAGCCAAATTATCAGAGTTTGTAACTTTGAAAAGGAAATAAGATGAACATAAACTTTCAATACTTAAGTAGTAAATCAAAGGACATAGGGTTCCTTTTCCCTCTGGACATGTAGAATTTACTATATTGGAACTTTGCCTTTTATTACCTTCTTTTATAATTTGATACAACCAGTCTTTTCTTTAACCAAAATTTTTATTTTGCTAGCCTCAAGTTGATTTGTCCTCTATCTTGCTTTTCAGACAAGTTTATATTTTATTCTGAAGGATTTCATATTCTATCGCATTGAACAATTATAGCAGCATCTTTAGCAATAAGAACACTATTTGTTCATGCTAAATTGTCAATATTTTCCTTGGAAATTTAGATTAAAAAACATGAATTTTAGGGTACCTGTGTTTACCTAGAAACAACATCTTTCAGATCTTTTGTTGGGGATTTTAGACAGTAGTCTTTGTATTTCTTAATCATCATGGGGCATTGTATTTTTGTTTGTTTGTTTGCTTGTTTGTTATATAGATTTTAAAATTTATTTATTATAATTAGTTATACAGAACAGTAGAATGCATTTCAATTCATAGTACACATATAGAGTACAATTTTTTATGTCTGATTGTAAACAAAGTAGAGTAACACTATTCGTGTCTTCATATATGTACTTAGGGTAATGATGTCCATCTTATTCCATCATCTTTCTTACCCTCCTGTCCCTTCATTCCCCTTCCTCCCCTTTGCCCTATCTAAAGTTTACTGCCATCCCTCCCACCACCCAGCATCCTCATATCAGAAAAAGTATTCTGGGATGGGCTAACTTCATTTTGCATAATATTCTCCAGCTCCATTCATTTACCTGAAAATGCCATGATTTTATTATCTTTTATTGCTGAGAAATATCCCATTGTATATATATATAAACCACAGCTTCTTTATTCATTCATCTACTGAAGGGCATCTAGGCTGGTTCCACAGTTTAGCTATTGAGAATTGTGCTGCTATAAACATTGATGTGGCTGTGTCCCTATAGTATGCTGTTTTTAAGTCCTTTGGGTATAAACCCAGGAGTGGGATAGCTGGGTCAAATGGTGGTTCCATTCTCAGTTTTCCAAGGAATCTCCATATTGCTTTTCATATTGACTGCACCAATTTGCAGTCCCACCAGCAAAGTATGAGTGTGCCTTTTTCCCCAAACATCTTCACCAACACTTATTGTTATTTGTATTCTTAATAGCTGCCAATATGACTGGAGTGAGATGAAATTTTAGAGTAGTTTTGATTTGCATTTCTCTGATTTTTAGAGATGTTGAACATTTTTTCATATATTTGTTGGTTAATTGTATATCCTCTTCTGAGAAGTGTCTGTTCAGTTCCTTGGCCCATTTATTGATTGGGTTGTTTGTTTGTTTGGTGTTTAGCTTTTTTGAGTTCTTTATATACCCTAGAGATTAGTTCTTTATCTGATGTGTGTGTGTGTGGTAAAAAATTTCTCCCGAGATGCAGGCTCTCTATTCACCTATTCTCTATCCACTGATTGTTTCCCTTGTTGAGAGGAAGATTTTTGGTTTGAATCCATTCCTTTATTGATTTTTGATTTTAAGTCTTACGCTATAGAAGTCTTACTAAGGAAGTCAGGGCCTAATCTGACATGATGAAGATCTGGACCTACTTTTTCTTCTATGAGGCATCTGATCTCTGATTTAATTCCTAGGTCTTGGATCCATTTTGAGTTGAGTTTTGTGCATGATGGGTGATAGGGGCTTCATTTCACTTTGCTGCATATGGATTTCCAGTTTTCCCAGCACCATTTGTTGAAGAGGCTATCTTTTCTGCAATGTATGTTTTTAGTGCCTTTGTCTTATATGGGATAACTATATTTATGTGGATTTGTCTCTGTATCCTGTATTCTGTTTCATTGGTCTACAAGTCCATTTTGGTGCCAATACCATGCGATTGTGTAACTATTGGTCTGTAGTATAGTTTAAGGTTTGGTATAGTGATGACACCTGCTTCACTTTTCTTGGTAAGTAAGGTTTGCTTTGGCTCTTCTCTGTCTCTTATTTTTCCAGATGAATTTCATGACTGCTTTTTCTGACACTGTTTTTTTTAAGTTTTTTGTTTGTTTGTTTGTTTATTTGTGATATTTACTGGTGTCCTTACATATAGGCTCCCAATATTTTATTTTTATTTTATTTTCCTGTAGGTGATATTTTTTTAAATCCATTTGGCCAATTGCCAGCTTATTTCCTTTTGAATTTAAATTTCAAATTTGTCTTATTTTCTTTTTTCACAAACTCCATTAATTCAAATTTATTAAAATAGAAAAGAAGACATCACATCTTACTGCAGATGTTGGGTATATCTCAGAATATAAAGATTTTAGTGTTAAAATTTGCTGGTTTTCATTAACAGATTTTACTTTACAGTTTTGAAGTTTTGTTCAATCTGTTTTTAAAATATTCTAATTGTCTTATGTAGTTTATTTTATTTATATTACCCATGCAAGGAAATTATTTTTTATTGTAACATGACTGGATTCTTTAAATCTTCATTAAATCTTTTTTTAATGCTTAAAAATGAGGTAGCAATTAATGGAACTACTTAATGTAAAAACTGTGTATACAGCAGGAAATTTGGTATCTACAATACCAAGGAATTGTGTAGCAAATTGGAGCCTGTATGCCTGAAATGTAAGAAAATCCTCTTATACAGATACTTTGCATCTAGATTATGGTTTCAATTCAAGTTCTCTAGATCTGCCTTCTGACTTAATAATTTTTAAATGTGATTGTTATTTTTCTATAAAAATCTTAAAAGAAGGGTAGCATTTACAAGATCAGAAAAAGGAGCAGAAGGAATAGATGAGTGAGTGGATTCCTAGAGTCAGTGAGGGGAGAGAGAGAAAGGGGCATGGAGGGAGAAAGGTGTGAGGGAAACAGGTTTTAAAAAGGACCTAACTCTGAGACTGATGCTTGCAGAGTTAAGGTTTTGTTTAGAGGTACTGGTATGACTGTTTCATGTGTCAGTTTCCAGATTTTCTAAAGTTCCATTCAAATATTCTGATTCATTTATTGTGAAATAACAAAAATTTTCCTTAATGGACATATATATTTTAAGTCAAAACTTTTCTTTTTTTTTTCCATTGATTAAGGGAAGAGAAGGATTTAGGATTATTATGTGACTTCACCTAAGAAGGAGGATTTCTTTCAGAAGACATTCAAACTTCAACACAGACTCTCTGCCATAGAAACTGACTCAAACAAGGTAGACTGGATCCTCAAGGTGGGCCATGACTGTTGAAAAGGTGAGTGTTTGCAGATGTTGCCTGATGTTCTGAGAGCAAACTGCAGCTGAAAACAACCACAAAGAAATGCCTTGGCAGTGACTGATCTAGGACACAAACTAAACAAAAAGAACCTCTCTCACAAATTGGCAAGAGGCCCTTCATGAGAGCTATGAGGGAACCCAAGGCAAAAGTTGGACCAACTGTCATTTCAAGATGAACTTATTAAAAAATTCAAGACATCATCAGATCACAAAGCATTGAACTCTTCAGAATAGAGCCCTCAAATACCCACATTGGACTATAATTGATTTAAACTGGGTTTTATCGTTTATTACTTTTTAAATGCCTACTGAGCTTTTATTGGTGATTTTTATTAATTTGTTCAAAGACATTTTCTTATATGATTTCTACTTATTTTATTTGAAATGAAACATAAAGATTTCATTTTCCCAAATGACAAAAATTAATGCAGCAACTTAAGTTGATATAGATTTTTTAAATTACAGAATATTTCTATTGCTGTTATTTTATATGTTTATATTCAAAGGTCATGTTACCATGTTAACAGTGTTCTAGTTCTGTCCAAATACAAACTGCTCTTGAGAGCTGTCTTACAATTACTCATGTGGGCCCCTGAAGAGCCTATATAGAGAGAGGTTTAAAACAAACCTCTAGTTCAACATAAACTTAAAAAATAAAGAAGTCAATGAGTTACATAAAATTAGATTATAAATTAAACTCTATCACCGTTTAGGACCTTTTTCTTATAATAAAAGAAAACCAGTTTAATTGGAGATGATGGTCACAGTCACCTTAGCTAAAATTGGTGCATACATTTAGCTTCCTTAAGTAAATCATTAGTAATCTAGACAAGCATAGTACTGTATTATATATTTTTTGTATGTGTTTGATTATATGATGCTACAACCTGCACAGTGGTTAATTCAGGAAAACAGACAAGGGAAAATAAAGGGATTATAAAAGACAAACAGAAACACAATGAAAGAAAAAGGTGGGGCCTGGTGGTTATCACACTCTGATGGAGTGCAAAGACCATGAGCCAGCTCATCATGGTTATTATATAAGTTTTATCATTAAAAGGGATATTGTGAGAAACTTTCTTCAAAGCAAGGAGAACCAAGGTCATGAGTATGAGCAGCCCCATTATGATTATCAGCTTGTGTCCATAACTTTGTATCCCCTAAGCAGTTGGCATCTAAACCTCAAGGTCAAGAACTGAATAGCTCTGTGGCTGTGGCTGGCACAGAATTTTCTATTGAAGAGGGTGTCACCATAACAAGGGGGCAATCTCCATACACACCTTTACATGGAGGGTTCCCAAGAGAGGCATTGCCTCTGTCACAGGACAGTTCAAGATCCATAATTCAGTCACTGTTCCCAATAACATGATCTTATTCTCACTGTCCTCTGAGTTAAACAGTTTTAATACCATATAAAATTTAGTGCTTGGAATACAGAAATGCACTTAATAAAAAATATGGTTACTTATAAAATCAGATGTCAGACTCTAAGGAAGAAGGTCGGCCTGATTTAATTGATGTGACAATAGCATCAACATTTTATAGAACTTGATAATTTCCAAAATGTTTTCGTGCATATTATTATTATCTAATAATTATTATGTGCAAGTATCATGCGTCAAGTCCTATTCCAGAAACTATGATATCATTAACCCACCAACCAGAAAACTATCTGCATTTGTGCATTGACTGCTTCTTTTCTAATGTGGGAGGAAATGAAAAATAAATAAATAAAATATATTCTTCATCATATACTGATAAGAACCATGGAAAAAACTAAAGCAGTTAGGAGAAAGAAAGGACTTTGGGAAACTTGCTATTTCAAGTAGAGTGGTTAGGAAAGGCCTGTGTGAGGAAGCAGTCTATAATAAAGATCTTGCAGGAAAAGAGGATGCATGGATCTCTAGTTGAATACAATTCTAGGCAATGGAATTAGCAATGTCAAAGAACCTGGAGTGAAAGTAAAGATGCAGTGTAGAAAAAATCTTAAAGAGCCTGTGTAGAAACCACTACAGGAGACACATGCTTCTGTAGACCTCAGTGGGGAGTCACTGGAGAGCCTTCAGCAGTTACCCAGTCCAAAGATGAGTTAAAGCTTTAGGAAATAATCTAAAGAAAAAGGATGCTGGCTTGGATAACAGTGATATAGGTAGAGGTAGCGATATATTTTGAATTAAACACTAGATAGGACTCAGATAGGACAGTGAGAATAAGATCATATTATTGGGAACAGTGACTGAATTACGGATCTTGAACTGTCCTGTGACAGAGGCATTGCCTCTCTTGGTAACTCTCCCTGTGAAGGTGTCAGTGGAGACTGCCCAGTTGCTATGGTGATACCCTCTTCAACAGAAAGTTCTACACCAGCCACAGAGCTATTCAGTTACGGAGTGTGAAATTTATTTGATGTTACAATAGCATCTATATTGGTGATAGAGTGTAAAAGAAAAAGATTAATCAAGAATTACTTAGACTTTTGGTCAGAGCAGTTAGAAGATTGGTCTTAGCCACAGGCTTCAACATTGAAAACTGTAGGAGGTATAGTTTTGGGGGACAAAGACAAGAAGTATTGTTTTTTAACATGTTCTTTTTAAAACATCTGTTACACATGTGAATGGTTATTTTAAGAGATGCAGATATGCCTTCTTGGAGTTTTATGGGGATAAATGAGCTAGAAATATAATTTGTCAATTTATTAGCATGAAAGTGGATATTTATAGCTATTTGATGCTTTGGAGTAGAAAGAGTTTACTACACAGGAGGAAAGTAGAAAGTTAGGAGAATTGAGACTTGGGGCACTTTTGTGTTTAAAGGAGGGCAAAGATACAGAGATACAACAAAGCAAAAAGCTTGGGAAGCAGATGTCTTTTGATAGGAACAATAAAATTAGTAGACTTTATGGAATAAAAGTGAAATACAGAAATAAATTTCTAACATAAGTATGTAAATAAAAGTTGAGTCAATTGAGAAAGGATCAATTTATTGGCCAATGTGGAGATGATTGGTGATTTTGCAAGAGATGGTCAGTGGTAATATCTGACAAGAGTATCCATTGAACTCAAAGCCTCACACTTGCTAGGCAAGAGCTTCACCAGGGAGCTACACTCTCAGTTCTGGATATGGGTTTTCTTGAACAGTAATGTAATACAAGGCAGGTTGTCTGTGGCCAGGGAATGAGAGTCATATAGATTCAGGGCAGAAGTTTAAAGGAATATCTTTGATCATTTGTAATTTTTGAGTGAAAGTTCAGATGTCCCACTCAAAAATTACAGGTCATCCATCACCTGTTAGTGAAGAGGGATTAGATAACTTTTAAGGTTGGAGAGAAGAGATGTATAAAGTCACTCATGACAAAGGAAGAGTAAGTGGACAAGTAGTGACCTGCAGTAAAATCACTGGAGAACAGTATTGGATAATCGAGGTGAGAGGTCCCATATTTAAAGTGAGATAGCATAACTGTGTGGTTTTCTTCAATGATATTTGGTTGCAAAGGTGTAGAGATGGGCTAGGAGAGTTAAATTTTAAACATCTTTCACTGAAATGCATGTATTATATAGGTAACCAAGGGCAAAAGAGTTGAGAGTACATGAGAAGGCTTTTGCAACTTAAGTGGTTTAAAGAGGAGAGTTAAGACCATGAAGGGATCAATGGAAATAAGTTAGTATCAATGACCTGTACATCTCTCTAAGGTCCCAGGTACTTAAATGATAATCCACCTGCGAAGCAGTATATATAATCTCCATTGTCTGAGAGCAAAAATCAAGACTCTAATTTTTAATTAAAAAAAAATATTGAGTAGTTACTGACCCCATAATCAATGTTTTTACATTCTATGCAATAATAATGAAAACTGTCTTTATAAATTGTTTGACTTTTAAAAGATGACCACTTATGCAATCTCCATAATAATAACTCTAGGAATTGCTATAGTAAACACCTACTTGTGAGCACATGTCTTGGTAATCTCTCAGCTGAGTTCTTTCATACTTAATCTAAATGTCCGTGGACCTTTTTCTTTTAATTCTGTAATATACTTGAAAAAGTACTAAAAGTACTAGATTTTAAAATGTGAAAATGGCTTGGTTTCATATTGAGCATGTTGTCAATGCCCCATGCCAATTGAACCTGCTTTATGAGTTGTATGTGTCACTTTAAACATTTGATCATTTAAATAATCAGATTTATCATGAGGAAAATGTAGGCATTTGTCAGGCTGATATTTACCCTATCCTACAAATTCAAAATTAATTGCAAGTAAGGACCTAGAAATGGAGATTTGTTAGCTAAAGTAAAATTAGCTTCTCATGCTATCTATTCCTTGCCCAGTGGCCAGGGACAGATTGCTATAGGGGGCAAAGGGCATATATCCAGTGAAACTAATTGGAAAATGGGATAGCAGGAAAAGAAATAATGTCATCATTTAAAATGTTCTGTGTGATGGTTTTTGTAAAATTCTCTGCTCCAGGAAGCTTTCTGTGTATCAAGCCTACAGCCCAGCACAATAGCATCTGTGATTAACCACGAGGAAACTGCAGTCCCAGCATGTCTTCAACATAATAATTTGATGTAATATTCACCAATTTATTGCAACTGCAAATGTGAATTTGCTTCCCAAAGTTACCTTCTACAGTATGCTAGAGTGAAAACCAGAATCTGAGTTTATACAGCTGCATTTTGAGTGTGGTTTTTTGTTTCATCCATGAGCTTTGATCCCTGGGGTAAATTATTTCACTTCTGGACTCAATTTTCTTGAACATATGTAATGATACTAAAAGCATACCCACCTATCTCACAAAAATATACAACTAAATAAGGGAAGTTTAGGGAAACCATATTCAGTGAACAATGTCTTAAATGTTAGACAGGATACATATGGGTTAAAAGGTAAATGTTCTCTGTTTCTTCAGATTTGGAAACTCAAGCTCACTGGTGACAATTAGTAGGTCAAAGATCACAGAAGGATGACGAGGACCAGAGCTAATGTTCACAGCTGGGCCTGTCTGATAAAACAATGGCATCTTCTGCTTCAGCTTTTAAGTTATAAATAAGTTGGTAACAAGGATACTTTTGTGAGCCATATTGCTCCAGAAATGCATACTTTCTCTCTGTGATTAATCCCTTGTTTACATAAATCAAGCATTTGGAGGCATCCTGGGAACAAGAGATATCTACTTGAGATATATCTAGAATGGCCATTAGCAGTTGGCCATAAGGTCAAGTTTTAAACCTTCAGAAGTAGAATTAGGATTTCTGTCAAGCCATAAGAAAATATTTAAAGCAATGAACACCTAGCCAAAGAAGAAGAAAAACAATCATATAAAATATGTGAGATTTTAAGTAATTCAAGTTCCTCTTTGAAGTTTGGTTGGAGGGCTTTGATTTGACTGTTCACAAAGGGCAAAGCAATATGAAAATATGTGCATAACCTTTTTTAACTTCAGAGAGAAATAAAAGGAAAGGATTTGGGGTTTAAACTTTCCTTTTTCTCTTTATTATTGTTTGTGAGGATTATACTGTGACCCCAAATAAGAACAAAAATCTTAAAATTATTTTTCTTATTAATAGATAAATGTTCCAGGCATGGTGGCAAATGCCTATAATACCAGCAGTTGGGGAGGCTGAGGCAGGAGGATGATGAGTTCAAAGCCAGCCTCAGCAAAGGTGAGGCTCTAAGCAACTCAGTGAGACCCTGTCTCTAAATAAAATACAAAATAGGGCTGGGAATAAGGCTCAGTAGTTTAGTGCCCCAGTGTTCCATCCAGTTACAAAAAAAAAAAAAAGAAAAGAAAAAAAAAGAAAGATAAAATGTACATGAAACAATTTAAATGACTTATTTTACTATAAATCTCTAAGATGCCTGTACCCATTAGTATTGATAATACCATCTATTACTTTCTTCAGTATAACAAAATAAACTGCAGTTTTACTTTATCAAATGCCATGAATTCATTTATGTCTATCCATCTGAACAATTCCAATTGCTGGTATTTTTTCTTCTTCAGTGGGGAAAAAATAGTGACCATATATTCTCATATCTGTATTTAAACTTATACATACATGATAATTTTAACTACTTTTTAAGAAATTGTAGAATACCACAGAGAGAAAATAAGTACCTGTGTATATCTGTACACACACACACACACACACACACGTACATGTGCACTGTCCAGAGATATTAATATATCAATATTGAGCTTTTCTCTGTGTAGTAGAATCACAGGAAATTTAAATTTTTTTCTGTGTGCTTTGCAGCAAGATACAAATTTTCTTTCAAATATATAACTTTTGTAATTAAAAACAATATTACTCAGTTCAAAAAAAATGTTGTTTTCACTCTAAAACAGCACTCAGATAGCTCTCCGTAGAATTTTTTTATTTTATAAAATTTCATTATTCAAAGCTTGGAATAGAACATTAAGTACAAGGCCATTTCCTAAGAGCTATCAGAAGAAAAGTACATTTAGCAAAATTACTGCCATTCCAAGTAATCATACAAGCAAAAGAAAAGGAATTTTCTTTGGCTTCCCATCATCACAAGTTTAAATTAAATTCTCTTTTCTTTTTGCTTCTTTGTTTTCATATCTGTTTTGTTTCTGTGTGGCTTTGAAAAGGATCATTTTGTGTGAATGTCTCATCTCTATGGGAACTCTTAAGAAAATAGAGAAAGAACTGGCCAAGTTGGAACAAACACAAACAACAAAATTCAGGGATTTGGGTTCTTTTGTTGTCTTTGATTGTCCAGCCCATCTCTCTCTATATATTTTTTTTCTTTTTTTTTATGCTGAAATTCTTCACTTGACCATGTTTTATTGCCTCTAACACTATGGGACAGATTGTTCTTCTGGGCCCTCATTGTGAGGAAGAGAGGATATGCTATCACAGATAATAACACCAGCAGGAAAGTTGTTTTCATCTTTGCCAAAGTGTTTGGGACTCTGAGGTAAAGAAAATGAGGTCCCTCTTGTTCTAGGGCTTTGCTTTATTTCTTTTCTTTTTCTTTGATTGAAGCTAAAGTTCTATGAATGGCTACTTAGTAAAAAGCTTTAGCTTTTCTTTTCTATTGAAGCTAAGAACAGAGACTTTAAAAGTGTAACTTCTCTCTATAGGTAATGCAGTGCACACACATACTTGTGTATACACACAATGACAACACACATACACATGACCCTATCAGGATGCACCTACACATATTAGAGTATGTATATATATGCATATATGTATATGTATCTATGTCCATATGTGCACGTATATACACTCTTCCCAAAGAGGATGCACTTTAGTAGCAAAAATCCTGGTATAAAATTATTTAGCAAACCATTTTCCAAAACAAAATAGATAGTGTAATTGGACAGAGAGAAGATAGTTTTTTAGGGAAAACAATTCCAGAAAAAAACTTGGTAAGAATGAGAAAAACAAAATTAAATCAAATATTTAATAACAAATTCTCAAAGCCTTTTATGATTATACTCATTGTAAACTGCATAGAAAGTTAAAAAATAGTCAGCTCTAATCTTATTTATCAGTTACACTTTTATCATGGAACATTTTTCATGATTAATTAAGAGCATGTAACAATAATTGAAAATGTCCATTGGTAAAAAGAAAATATGTCACATAAGAGATGAACAAGGTCATAGTTGTAAGTTCAACATACGAATGATCCCTGACTTAGGATTTGACTTGTGATTTTTAAACTTTACAATTACAGAAAAGTATTATGCATTCAATAGAAACCTTATGTCAAATTTTGAATTTTGATCTTTTTGGTCTGGCAACATACGGTATGATACACTTTTTAAAAAATTTATTCTAATTTGTTATATATGACAACAAAATACAATTCAGTTTATATTACACATATGTGGTACAATTTTTCATGTCTCTGGTTGTACACAAAGTAGAGTCACACCATTTGTTTCTTCATACATGTACTTAGGATAACGATGTCCATTTCATTCCACCATATTTTTTACTCTCCTTGTTGCCTCCCTTCTCCTCCCTCCCCTTTGCCCTATCTAGAAGTCATCTAATCTTCCTATGCTTCCTCTCCCAACCCCACTATGAATCAGCCTTATATCAGAGAAAACATTCACCATTTATTTTGGGGGGATTGACTAACTTCACTTTATTCTCCAGCTTCATCCATTTACCTGCAAATATCATGATTTTATTCTCTTTTATAGCTGAGTAATAATCCATTGTGTATATATCCCATGGTTTCTTTATCCATCTATCTATTGACGGGCATCTAGGTTGGTTCCACAATTTACTTATTGTGAATTGTGTTGCTATAAACATTAATGTGGCTGTGTCCCTATAATCTGTTTTTTTTTTAAAGAGAGAGAGAGAGAGAATTTTAATATTTATTTTTTAGTTATCGGTGGACACAACATCTTTGTTTGTATGTGGTGCTGAGGATCGAACCTGGGCCGCACGCATGCCAGGCGAGCGCGCTACGGCTTGAGCCACATCCCCAGCCCGTAATCTGTTGTTTTTAAGTCCTTTGGGTATAGTCCGAGGAGAGGGATAGCTGGGTTAAATGGTGGTTCCATTCCCAGATTTCCAAGGAATTTCCATACTGCTTTCCATATTGGCTACACTAATTTGCAGTCCCACCAGCAACGTATGAGTGTACCTTTTTCCCCACATCCTCTTCAACACTTATTGTTGTTTGTCTTCATAATAGCTGCCATTCTGACTGAAGTCAGATGATATCTTAGGGTAGTTTTGATTGGCATTTCTCTGATTCCTAGAGATGAATATTTTTTCATGTATTTGTTGATTAACTGTATATCATGTTTGAGAAGTGTCTGTTCAGTTTATTGGCCCACTTATTGATTGGGTTATTTGATTTTTTGGTTTTAAGATTTTTGAGTGCTTTATATAACCCTAGGGATTAGTGCTGTATCTGATGTGCGTGTGGTAAAAATTTGCTCCCACGTTGTGGGCTCTCTATAAACCTACTGACTGTTTCTATTGCTGAGAAGAAACTTTTTAGTTTGAATCCATCCCATTTATTGATTCTTGATTTTAAATTTTGCACTATATGAGTCTTATTAAGGAAGTCAGGGCCTAATCTACATGATGAAGATTTGGGCCTACTTTTTCTTCTATGAGGTATAGGGTCTCTGGTTTAATTCTTAAGTACGTGACAGTATGATACACTATTGAGATGATGAGCAGCATCAGTAAGCCATAGTTCCATCATCTTTGTAACAATGATGCTACACTACAGTGTACTGTGTCAATAAACTATGATGTTCATCAGATTAAATTATAAAATGCATTTTTACTCATAATTAGTTTACCCAGATATACCTCCATCATAAGTTGAGGAATATTTGTACAAAAAGAAAAATAGAATGAAAAAAAGAAAAAGGCATTGTTACATAGAAAAAAAATAAAAGCCAAACAATACAGAATAACTAAACTCAGACTAACAAGGTAGACCCATATAGAGAAGGATATGTAAAAGTATGTTAATATTTGTATAAATCTGTTAATTGCAGCATTTGATATAAAAATAATATGTAATAAATTGTTAATAGCAATTAGCAATTGTGTCAATAAATCAAAGTTATACAAGTGACAGTGAGGAAAGAGTTCTGTATAAGTTTCTCATATTTTTACTTGTTTATGAGCAAAAAACATCTTTTATTTTTTATTCTATTTCAAGGATTCTTGTGTGGTGGACAGTTTTAAAATATAGTATCAATTCAGAACAAGCATTAGTACTATGCTTTAGAAAACACTCAAGTTGCCAACGTCAGTGTTCCTTTCTTGTAACACTTCTGTCTTCATGTTCAGTATTCACTTAGGTGTCTTTGAATTTCCCTGCAAGTATTGAGGTTTAAGAAACAGGCACAAGAACATGTGATAGATTCTGTTACCTTCTCTGTTATTGCTGAGAAAAATAACTTCTATTTTCCCGACCCAATATACTTTTGTCTTCAGCATCTGTAAAAGTATAGCAAGCTGACATGTAAGCCTCTTTGACTCTTCTTAATTCTTGGCATAATTATACAAAAGAACACGAAATAAAAACTGAAGCCACATGTTAATGCCAGCTGTTAGTCATTGCTTTGAAAAAGTACCTCAGAAAAACAGAGTTAGAAACATTTATTTTGGCCCACAGTTTGAGAAGTTTCAGTCCTTGGTCTGTCGACCCCATTGCTCTGGTTCTGAGGTGATGCAGAACATCATGAGGGAGGCGTTGTGGAGCAGAGTTGCTCATATAAGGACAGCCAGGAAGTAAAGGGAAAGAGCAGGGAAAGGGTTGGACAAGATAAATCCTTCGAGGACATGCCCCCAGCAACCCATTTTCTTTAACTAGGCACCACCTCCTACAGTTTTTAACTACCTTTGAATAATGCCATCAGATGATGAATCTATCAATGAACTTATCCACTGATGAGGTTAGATCTCATTATCCAATCACTTCCCCAAAGCTCCACTTCTGAACAGTGCTGCATTAGGGACCAACTTTCTAAAACATGAAATTTTGGAGAAATTCCAGATCCAAACTATTGCACCAGCAAATCCTTAAAAGATAAAATTGAGTGAAACAAGCCAGTTATACACAATAATATTGTTTCCATAAAGTGTGCAAAATTTACTATATATTCTGTATGATCATATACATATATAATAATTGCACAACATTAATCATAAATGTGATAAATACCTGCATTGGACTCATATTTGTGTTCTCCCCAAAATTAATATGTTGAAATCCTACCCCCCCAATATGTTTGTATTAAGAGGTTTGACCTTTGTGAGGTAATTAGATCTTCTAGGTAGAGTACCCATGAATGGGATTAATACTCTTATACAAGGAACCCCAGAGCGTATACTGACCTTTCTCTCCTACATGAGAATCAAGGAGAAGAAGGAGGTTTGAAAACCAGAGAAGGATCCTTGCCAGAACACAGACTTACAACTTCTTGAACTGTGAGAAATTAATTTATTATGTCTAAACCTCCCAGTTTATGCTAATTTGGTATAATAGCCTGAACTAAAACAATATCCAGCTGGATAGAGCTGGAATGGTATCACAAGAGAGAACCCAGGAAGCAAATCCTACTAAACAGTATTAGAGTTGCCCATATATGAAACTATATTAAAAAATGGAAGAGTGTGAGAGAAGGAATAAGTGAAGGAAAAGTAAATTACATTTTAAAGTTTTAGATGATCTAATTAAAAGTCTGTGTAACTGATAGTAGTAACAATATAGTTAGTGTTTATACTTTATGGATAAGTGAAATGAACAATAAACATGTTAAACAACATGAGGAAAGAATTGATAATACTCTAGTATAAAGTAATTTCACTACCTATGAAACAGTACATTGTTGTTTGAAAATCAATTTGAATATATATATATATATATATATATATATATATATAGAGAGAGAGAGAGAGAGAGAGAGAGAGAGAGAGAGAGAGAGCAGCCATCAAAATGTCATTTAAAAGTGTAATTAATATGCTAAGGGAAAAGAAAATTCTGGTAACCTCATATACCAGTAAGGATATAGAACAATAGGAACTCTCATTCAGTACTTGAGGTAACACAAAGTGGTATAATCATGCTTGAAGACAGTCTCACAGTTCTCATGTAGCTAAACATAATCATACCATACTGTCTAGCAGGCATAATCCTTGGCATTTACTTAACTGAGTTGAAAACATGTGCATGCAAAAATCTGCACATGAATGTTTCCAACAATTTAACACTTAATTACTTTCATTTGAAGCAATCCTGAAGTCCTTGAATGGAAGTTATCACTGTATGGAAGGGCATGGAGAAAAACTTAAATGCATATTACTAATTGAAATAGTTTTTCTGAAAAGAAAAATGCACACCATAAGATTCCAAAAATATGAATGTGAAACAATGAAATATATATGTAATAATGCACCACTTAAGAACAGGAATATGTTTCAAGAAATTTGCCTGTAGGTGATTTTGTAATCACATAAAAATCATAAAGTGTACTTAGATGGTGGCAATATCACTAGGTGATATCATTTAATTGGATAGCTGTTGTATGCGTAGTCTGTCATGTTTTAACCAAAACATCATTATGAGGCATATGACTGAATATTGTTTGTTTTCCTTCATTCCTAACACAGAATTCCCAAAACCTTATAATTTCATGAGCTATAGGATTTCTAGGAGAATCTAGTTTTCTAATATTCGGTCTCTACCTTGGCTTCTAAAACATAGCTCCTTACCATGGTAATTTCCTAGGTGATAGAACATCTTTTGTTCTAACAGGGTACTTTTTGGTGGGTTCTTGGATAGGAGCTGATCACCATAAGACCTAGCCATGTTATGAACTTGAGGACTTTCAGCTTCATTCTCTATTCTTCAGAGAAGGAAGAGGAACTATAAATAGAAAGAATAATTGGCCATGATTACATGATGAGGCCTCCATAAAAATTCTTCCAGACTGGTCACCATATCCACATTCTCAAGCAGACACAATAATATTTTGTTTTGGTTTCTTGACAGATTGTGTGTAGTTTCAAAAGCTTCTACTTAATCTTTTTTACTCTGATAGTTCATTTTTCATAGGACAATGTATTAATGTCAAACTTGAAACATGTTAATTTCAATTACACAATCATTAGCTGCATAAATATTCATGGGGGCATATAAATATGTAAAAATAAAGGTCCATTGACAACTAAAAAATATTTTTAAAATGTTACTTAAACTCCTGAATTAAAAGTGGATACAATTAAAATAAAAAGCAGTGAGTTTGTAGTAGCAACTAGGAGGCCTCCTAGTTCCTAGTTGCTACTACAAACTCATTGCTTTTTATTTAATTCAGGAGTTTATGTAACATTTTTGGGGGGAAGGCTATTAATACTATTACCTTTCCATGGCTCAGTTGCATATTACTCACCCTGGCTTACAGGGGGTAGCCATTACCGAGCTTCTCATTGAAACTGTTATCCCTTTCTTCAATATGTTCATTTTTTTTAAGGGGAGAGAGAGAGAGAGAGAGAGAGAGAGAGAGAGAGAGAGAGAGAGAATTTTTTAATATTCATTTTTTAGATTTTGGTGGACACATACATCTTTATTTTATTTTTATGTGGTGCTGAGGATGGAACCCAGCGCCCTGCGCATGCCAGGCGAGCGCGCTACCACTTGAGCCACATCTCCAGCCCAATATGTTAATTTTTGATGAGCTAAATGTCCTTTAGGCCTTCCTGTGGAACAAAGTGAGCTAATGGATTCTATCTTTATGTAGAAATATATATTTCATATGTGTATTATATATACAGTCTATAATCCCACATAAAGAAATATGTGCACACATATATACACTCTACACTCAGGATATCTACTTATGTATGACGACTCATGTGAACTTTTTATTCCTTTGCTGTGCCAGCTCTTGCATTTCTTTTTCATTTGGTGTGGATCATTGCATTCTGTTGTGTTCCAAGGGCCATTATAGGCTCTTACTGGCGTCAACTGTCAGGTATCATTCCAAGATACAAAGTCCTATATCATAGGAAGAAGGCCCTATGTAGGTAAACTTTCCTTTATGAATGTTTTGTTTCTAAACTTTGATCCAGGTACTCCAGGATCTAGTTCTTGCAGACATATTATCTTGTGAAGTATATGTTGGGTGGAGCCTAGAATCATGGAGTATAGGCTTTTTTCTTTCTTAGTAGGACCAGAATGACTAGTCTATGAATTAAATCTAGCTATTGTCTGGCATCCAGGAAAATAAGTACAGTATATCCTCGGGGCAGAGGCCTTGAGTTGTCCACAAGGAAGAGCGATTGGCAATCCTTAATGGAGAGGAAAGGGACACTGATGTAGTCTCTGGAATTCCAGGATATCTTGGAGATTCAAAAATTTAAGTGCATTAAAAAGAGCTCCCACCAGAAATTTCTGGGTTCTTCCTTTCTCCATCCAGGGCCCTAACCTTAGTATTATGGATATATAAGAGAGTTGTGGTCTTCTCTTCCTATTTTATATAAGGAAGTCCAAAGCCTAATCTTCAAACTTTTTACCCATCAGCTACAGGAATTTAGTTTCTTTTCCTATGGGGCCAAAAAGTTTTCACTGCTTTTCTGTAAGGGCATTAACCCACAGAGCAATGGCTACCTGATTCTATTGTCCTTATAATTACAACTTCCTTAACTTCAGCCACATCCTGAGATCATAAGAAGCATTTGTTTACCAAGTGTAAACAAATTCAATTCAACACTTGTGTAAATTTAACATCTGCATTGCTGCCCTATGCCAGGTGTTGTCAAGTCACCCAAGGGAAGGATTCTTCAAGGTCAGCAGACAGGGTGATCTGCCACAGGGTGGTCTTCCACACTTATTTTAGAATATGCTTCCTCAGACCACTCTTGACCAACTCTCTAAATTTAGATTACCCGGAAAATAAGCTCCATATGCCAAATGTGTGTGTGCCCGAATTTAATTGGGGGATGCTTTTGGAAAGAACAGCCACGAGGGAATCATGGAAGCAGGACTGGGGAGGAGAAGATGCTGACTTGTTTGAAAAACTGAAATATCAGTAACCAAGGTAATGTTTCTAAGTTAGTATAAATTAAAACAAGAAGAATGAGTTTTTGAACAACTACAATGGCAAAAATTGGACATAGGCACACTCTGAGTAGTTGCCACATTTGGGGCCAAGCAATTTCTTCCAACTGCTGGCAAATGTAAGGGTGGGAATTCAGTTATAAGTTCATGCTACTTGTGGCTTGGATGTGAGGTGTTCCCCCAAACTCCTGTTAATACAGGGATATTCAGAGGTAAAATTATTAGACTACAAGATATGTCACCTAATCAATTGATTCCAATTGAAAGAGGCTAACTGGGTGGTAACCATTGGCAGGTGGGGTATGGCTAGAAAAGGTGGGTCACTGGAAGGATTGTTTCTTCCTGTACCCGCCTTTCCTTAATCCCATAAGGGGAACAGCTTCCCTCTACTATATTCTTCACTCATGATATTCTGCCTCACCCTGGGCCCAGAACAATGCAGTGGCCATCTATGAACTTAGATATCTGATATCATAAGACAAAAATAAAATCTTCCTCCTGTGAGTTGTTGTTGTTCAATATTCTTGTCACAGCAACAAAAAACTGACTAAACAGCACTCAGCAGCTGGAGTATGCTTGGTTGCACTTGGCAGACACACCATAGCAGCGGTTATATTGTATTTTCTACTTTTTAGGAGGTTCTTCACAAAAATAGACAAAAGATCCTTAGTTTGTGTTCAAAATGAAGAACAATGCCTAATACTTAATACTTTTGTTTATTCCATAGCATTTATGAAGCATGACACAGGTATTGTGTTATGCAATATATGCTGAAAATAACATTCACTCTGGTTATAACATTTCAGTTATAATAGACCTTAATTGGAATAAAATAGCTTTAAAGGTGCACTTTTTAAAACTACTGCATATACCAATGATATGTCTAATGCTTATATTAATGAAAACATATGAAGATAATAATTAACAATATTAATGATAATTTTCTAGTTATTTTACTAATCATCTTTTAGAATTATTTTTTTACATATTTTGAAGGATGTCATTACACTTACCTTTCTAACTCATTTTTTTTATTATTTTATTTGTTGCTAAGAAAGACATATTGTCCTTATAAATTTTTCTTCTTAAAAAATGTGGAAGAGTCATTATATTCTGCTCAGTTTGCAAGTTATTACTTTCAAGAATCAAACCTTACTGTGTCAACAAATCTTTCCCTTTTCATTGTACTTGAATACCTGGCTGGATTTGTCTCTGCTTGGTACTGTGATATAATATCCTGCTGATTTTGATGCAGCTATTACTGCTTAAAAGCACAGCAATTGTGTGTTCAATCTCAATGTGCTCAATTGTGTACTTGGTATGTCCTCCGTCAGAGATACTTAAAGATGTACCTTTAGCACTGGCTTTGGAAGTTTGAAAAAGTTACTGAATATTTTAAAAGTAGTATCAACCAATTTATTTTGCTTTTCTTGATAATGACCCAAGTTTTAAATGATTCCATTTAATTTGCCTGTGTTTATTTATTATGACTGAATGATGAAGACAAGAAGAAGAAATTATTTCTTTGGTCACTTCATGCAGATTCATTGGTATATTTATTCTGCAACTGTCACTCCTTTGGGACGATGAAATAATTTTTAAGACATTCTGGTTGAAAACATTAACTCTTTTTAAAATAATATTTCACTAATCTAAAAAACCAAGAAAACTGAGAGATTTTCAAATTTGCTCAAAAATACTGTATCTATGGTGGCAATATAGAACAATTCTTTAGATTCTCTAACAAGAGAAGGGCATTCTAGGAAAAATTAGCTCAGGAGTCACTTAAAGGTTCATTATTTCAATTAATAATATGTAATATACAAATACTTCAAATATAAAAATACAGGTTAAAGAAGAAACTTGGTGATATCCCCCCATTCATCTCTAGGGACATTGGTTGTTAAAAATGCTCTGTATAAATACACAACATATCATATTAAATAAATGTAACTTCTGGTTTAAAATTAAATCTGTTACGATATATTATATATTCAGTCCATTTTCTTTAAAGAATGAATAATATTTTCTATGGTGGTCTGCATCTTCTTCATTGTTTCATTCATTTATTCAATATGTATACATTACTTTGTGCTCAGATCTAAAGGTGTGGTGGCAGACAAGAAGAATGCTCTTTCTATCTTTACTGAGTTTCTGTAAAGGTAGATATAGCGTAAATAATGAAATACTTGTTTATTAATGGATAGGAGTGTTATTACCAATTTTTCCTTATTACAAATAATGATACAGTGTATCATGTTATCCATTTCATTTGTGCATGTATATAGATAACTGCAGGATAAATTTCTAGAAATAGAATTGCTGACTGCAAAGGCATCTGAAATTCAAAATAGTCCATATCCCCCTCTATAAATATTTATTTTACAAATAAATACTTTATGAGTGTAGACATTCTTTCACTTATTTTCTAGCCCTGAATATTATCAAATATTTAATTATCAACTAATCTAATAAATGACAATTACCACTTGTTACATCACCCTACTTGCTAAAGATTTATAAATACATAAGTAAACTAATCCTTTCAGTTCTTAATCCTTTTTTTTTCAAATCTTGACTTTTCTTAGCCTTTTGCATTTTCATATAAACTTTAGAAGTTGCATGCCATATCATATCTCATTAGGCCTTAATTTGCTCTAAGTCATGAGTGACTTGACTTTTAGGTGATATTAAAAATTTTATTTATTTTTATAAATATATTTGTCCTACTGTAAATTTGTTTTGGATTACTACCAATTTTTCAGTGTTCTGACATATTATAGACATCTGATGTTTGTTATATATGATAATTAGCTTGTTTCAGCTTATATGTTTTAATTTTTTTTATTGTTCTTTGGCCATAGCTATTATAAAAATTCTATGAAATTACATAGCAAGTCACTTATTTATAGGCTATATCTGGTTTTGAAAGATTATCTGTTATGATACTTTAAAATATTCAGTAGTCATCTTAGATCCAGATAAGATGGAAAAATATATTCTTCTCTATTCCTTGATCTACTTAACAAACAAATACTGTTACATAAAGTAACTATCAGAAGAGGCTGAAAAATAGTTTTCAAACATAAGCTAGAGACTTTAGATTTGTTACAATCTCAATTGAATTTATAGTTTTGAATGTGGCATACAACTTCTGAAATTCATATGAAAATACAAAAGGCTAAGAATAACCAAGATTTGAAAAAAAAAAAGATAAAGATATGAAACGTTTACTTATGTATTTCTAAGCCTGAAGTAAGTATGTCAATGTGATACTAGATCAAAATAGTCACTAAGATTTACTGTGGATAAATATTATTTTACATAAAAAATATTTATCAACAGACATGGAAAATATTGATGGATTCTCCAGTAACATAGAAAAATTGGCCTTTATCCTTAGGTCTATTTCATTTCTGAAACATTTTTTACTCTTGATCTTTTCTGTGATGGATTGTATTTATTTATTGTTGCTAATGCTACAAATTACCACAAACTATGGTAGCGCAGTTAACCATATAACTTAGACAATGCAAATTTATGATCTTATAATTATCTAGATCAGAAACCTGACAGGGCTAAGGTCTAAGTGTGTTATGCTGAAGTTCTAGGAGAGAATCTCTTCCCTGTTTTTGATTGTTTCTTGAGGCCAAACACATTCATTATCTGATGACAAAGACAATAAGGTTGTGTCTTTCTCAAGTCATGTTAATTCTTCTTCCCCTTCACTTTTCAAGATCCTTGCAATAACATTAAGTCCAACTTTAAAATTCAGGACAATCACTCTATCTAAACCTTAGTGGCAATTTTAATTCTATCTGCAACAATAATTTCTCTTGACATGAAAGGTAAAATATTCACAGGATGAAGGGATTAGAACCTGGACATCATTACAGGGTTATTACAAAGCCTACCACACATAAAAATTAATCTTAATTAGTACTTAGAACTATTGACAGAAATGTGTTATGAGAAGAAATGTGAAATACATTTTAAAATGTTTCCAAGGCTTAGCATTGCAGAAGATTGTGAAAGGAATCCTGTCCATAGAAGAGGAAGATAAAAGTAACCCAGAGCACATGGGAAAGAATGTATCCCATTAGAATAATGGATAAACAGATGAAATTCAGCAAGGATTCAAACAGTAGAATAAAACAAAATAATAGCAAGCAATAGACACATTGCTATAATAACACAATGTAAATAGCTTCAATTCTCTAATTAAAAGTCACAGATTAGAAAACTGAAATAAAAACAAGACCCATCTGTATGTTGCCTCCAAGAAACATATTTCACAGGCAAAGACATTCAGAGGCCTATAGGAATGGATAAAATGACATTCCATGCTAATGGAATAAAAATAAAGAAGGAATAGTTTTTATCATATCCAGCGAAGCCAACTTCAAGCCAAAAGTTCATTACATATTTTAGTAAATGAAAAAAAATCCAACAAGATGATGTGATCATTATAAATTTTATACCATGAATGCATATTCAATTTCACAAAGCAAACCTTATTCATTATAAAGGAACACATAGCCCCAATACAATAATAGTGGTAGACTTCAATATACCACTCTCACCAAAACACAGGTCATCTAGACAGAAAATCGTTAAAGACACAGGCAATTTAAAATCTATGATAGATCAAACGTGCTTAATAGACATTTAAAGAATACACATCCAACACCACCTGAATATTAGTTCTTTCTAGTCACTCATGTAAATTTTCCAAAAATGATCATATATTAGGCATTAAAATAAGAGAGGGGGGGGGAGAGGTAATTCCTTGTCTTTTTTCAGATCATAATGGAATGAAATTAGAAATCCACTGCAAGGAAAATAATAGAAAGAAACAACACAAATATACAAAGATTGAATAATACAGTTAAAATGATGAGTAGGTCATTGAAGAAATCAGGGAGAAAATTGACAAAATTCCTAGAATCAAAAATTGAAATACAGCTTATCAGAATCTGTGAGATGTAGGGAATGCAATGTAAGAGGCAAGTTTTAGCTGTGAGTTCCTACATAAGATAATCAGAGAGATCTCAAAGACACAATCTGATAATGAATCTCAGATTGGAAAAATAAAGAAAAAAAATCCAAAAAACAAAAATAAATAGCAGATTTGAAATTGATGAAATGGAGAATAAAAAAGCAATTCACAGTATCAATGAAATAGAGGTGATTTTTGAAAAGATATGAAAGACAAAACCTTAGTCAAACTAAGCATAAGAGAGAGAAGACTCATAAAATGAAAGATGAAAATGAGACTATTGCAACAGATTCCACTGAAATCCAGGGAATCATTAGAGATTATATTGAAAGGTTCTGTTGCAATAAAATTGCAAATCTCTGAAGAAGTAGTTAATTTTTGGATACATATAAAACAATAAAAATGGTTCCAAGAGGAAACATAAAACCTAAAGAGACAAATAATAGGGCTGGGGATGTGGCTCAAGCGGTAGCGCGCTCGCTTGGCATGCGTGCAGCCCAGGTTCGATCCTCAGCACCACATACAAACAAAGATGTTGTGTCCTCCAAAAACTGAAAAATAAATATTAAAAATTTTAAAAAAAGAGAGACAAATAATAAAGAATGAGATTCAAGTGGTTATAAAAAAATATCCTCAAAAAGCAAAAGCCCAGGCCCAGATGGATTCACAGTTGAATTGTATCAGATCTCTAAAAAACTAACAGCAGTAGTACTCAAAGTATCCTATGTAACAGAGATGAAGGGAAGTTTCCCAGCGCATTTTACAAAGAAAGTATCACCCTGACACCAAAACCACATTGAAAGAAATACTCCAATTAAAGAATCTAGTTGTGTTTCAATATAACTTTATATATAAACTAGGGAAAATGTTCAAAACCAGATAAAATCACATAAAGGGAAGAAAATTATAGACCTATATCTTTGATGCAAAAAAAATGCAAAGATCCCTAATAAAATATTTGCAAATAACAATACATCAAAATATCATGCTCTGTTTTTCAGGTTGTTTTTATGGCAGGGATGCAATGATAGTTCAATATATGCAAATTAATAATTTTTCTTCTATTCACCACATGAGTAGAAAGAATGATAGGTTCATATGGTCATCTCAATAGACACAGAAAAATGTCTTTAACAAAATCCTATGCTCCTTCATACTAAAAATCCTGAAGAAACTATACATAGAAAAAACTTGGCTCAATATACTAAAGACTATATATGACAACCCAAAGCCAATATCACACTGAATGAGGAATACTGAAAGCATTTCTTCTAAATCCAGAAACAAGATAAGGACTTCTATTCTCACCACTCCTACACAATATATACTCAAAATTGTAACCAAAGCTACTAGGTAAAATAATGAAATATAAGGAATACAAAGAAGATAGAAAAAGTCAAAATATCCCTAATTGCAGATAATATGATCCTGAATTTAGAAAATCCTAAATGAAGATTTCTAGAACCCATATGAAGATTTATAGAACCTACAAACAAATACATCAAAGTAGCAGGATACAAAGTTAACGTACAGAAATCAACAGGTTTTCTACACACTAAAAATTAATCTGTTGAGAAAGGAATCAGAAAAATAATTTCATTCAAAACAGCCTCAAAAAAAGAGAAAAAATCCAACTAAGGAGATGAAAGACCTTTAAAAGGAAAGTGGCAGTAGTCAAATAAAAAAAAAAGAAGAAATTATAGAAGACAATAGACGTTGTAAAGATGTTCCACATTCATGGATAAGCAGAATTCATATTTTTTTAAAAAAGTCTATATTGCAAAAAGTGAACTACAGATTTAACAAAATGTACAACAAAATACCAATGATCTATTTCATAGAAATAGAAAAAAGCAATCCCAACATTCATACGGAAGAATGAAAGACTTAGAATACTCAAAGCAAAAATCTTGAGCAAAAAGAGCAAGGCTAGAGAATCGCATTCCACTTTCAAATTATAGTACAGAGCTGTACAAAAACAGCATGATGCTAGCATAAAAACATATATGTAGACCAATGGAATAGAACTGAGAACAAAAAGAGAAACCCACACACGAACAGTTTTTGAATATCCTAGTCTTTAATGTCTGGCATTAAAAAAGAGGAAAATGAAGGGGGAAAATGGCACCAGATATTCAAATTCTTTGGCTGTGATTTCTAAAATTGAAACAATAATGGAAGTGTAAGACCAGTGGCCAGCCACTTCTTTGTCACCCCTATGATCAGAAACAATAGTCATCTAAGCACAGATCCCCATCATTTGAAGGACAGGTTGTTTTTTCTTTAGCCTTGCCTGTGCAAACTGAACCCAAGCTACTCCTGGGACACATGTATAACTGCTTCCCCTGGAGCTGAAGAGTGGGGAAAGAGGTTGTTACCTGATTCTGCTAGTGCAATGTTATCTATTTGGTGTTTTTTATTCTGTCATATTCACAGAGTCCTCTACCTCTTTTATTTATTTCTGATTTCACCAAGTTCCTCGCATAAATTTTGCAAAAATGAATATGATACAAATGGTGACATATATTGAGGAAATGAACATTCTGTACTAGATCAAAGCAAGACTTTTTTTAAAAAAAGTCTATTAAAATTTCTCTTCTTAAAATGATTCGGAGTCTCACTACTTCTGCTTTGGGTGAACTTTTTAGTCTCCATGATTTTACAAACTTTTAATATTTATCTGAATACATAAGTAGTCACATTTAAAGGTTCCCGGTTGCTGCAAGAAATATAATTCTAATGAAGACTTCTCCTTTTTTCTCTGTGCTTCGCTCTCTTTCATTGATGTACACATACATACCTTCAGGCTACTGTGTGTCATCATTGTTCCAAGTCAAAGGGAATGTAACCCATTGGGCAGGAGTAGGCAAAGCTTTTCCTAAAAGGCTCAATTGTAAATAGGCTTGTGAGCTATAGAGTGGTTGCAACAATTCAAGTTTATAGTTTTAATGGAAAAGCAACTATAGAATTAAAAACATAACTTTAAATCACTATTTCTATCATTAAAATGTATATACTCAATAGAATTTGGCTACAGTGATATCTCCTTGTCTCTATTCTTAATTTGGTAACATTTGGCTATTTGTCTTGTGATGTTTAAAAAGTAATTTCCATCAGAATGGAATTCAAGATCTTTAAGTCAAACAATAATTATTACTTACATTCTATTTATGGTATTTTTGACAATTCATGTGCTTAGTTCTTTGACATTATTTTGAAACTCCTATTACATTGATCATGGAATTATTTCCATCTCTATATCTCCATATAAATAAATACCTATATCTGTCTATCTGTATTTTTGAGAATATGCTGTTGATTTTACTATAATATATTTCAAGTGTAATTAGTATGTTATTTTTAAAATTTCCTCTGCAGAACTTTTGCATTTAGTTTTGGGGGATAGTTAAAGGGAAATAAACTGAGTTGCATACAATCATTTAAAGTCAATAAATATTTTCTAGAATAGTATTATGAAAATTTGTTGAATCCTTTTTTGGAAAATACATAAAGAGTTATCTCTCAAAAATATTAAATAAGTGTTTGAAGTATATAAAATTTTTAAGTAATGACTGAACTAACTCTTCATTTTCAACCTGAGGTCCCCTATAATTGCTGTAGGGTTTAATACTGAGTTTTTCACAAAGAGTTGACAACTTACATATTATTTATATCAGATGAAGGTTATTTCTTCTTAGTTTAATTAATCTAATCCTTCCTTTAGATAAGACACAAGTCAAGGGTCTTCACTTGTCTTCCTATCTTTTAATCATAAAAATTGACAGGGGAGCAGAAAAAAAGCAAGGCATGTTGTAAAGTTCTTGATTTTCACCAACTGGAAATTTCTAACATAGTATTCATTTTAGATAAAACTGAAAGATGATATTAAAGTGAAATTATTTTTAAAAGGAACAGAAAGGCTCTGATGAAAAAATTGCTGAGTTATTTCATCAATCTCAGTAAGAGGGCACCAAATGTTTAATGGCATTATAATGATGATAAGCTTTGAATTTGATTGCTCCAGCAGTGTTAATACCCAGGGAGAATATTTAATGCATTAAAAATGTCATGTAGGTAGGATTTACATAGATAGGGATAGTTATATACACATATAGATACTGACCAATATTTGCTTTGTTTTGTCAATTGTTTATTACTATAATCGATGACAGGACAAATAGGAATGCATTTGAACGTTTTCCATATAGCCAGTTAAAGAGCAACCTGTTGCCAGGGGAGTTTTAGTTGGGAAATTACTAATCAAATCTAGCCATGCTGATATTTTAAATTCTTATGTTTCTGCATCAGATAATAGTAGAGTGTTGACCATCATGATAGAACCAGCTAAAATCAGACAATTTTAATAAATTGAGGGTAAAAAAACTCAATAAATTGAGGAAAGAAGCAGATATTTCCATCTTCTGCCTTTTGTGGTTGCATAAAGAGGATACTCATAAATTATGCATCAAAGTTAGATAATAGTGAATCCCTAGAAAAACAAGTGGTAATATACAATTCTGTTCTTTTGCTTACATAGAGGCTTATAATAATTTCCTATAAACCCAAGTTTGACCATTTCTTGCCCATGAGACTCATCTCTCTGAATAAGTTACTTGTAGTGACACAGAAATCTAGTTTAAAAGGTTCCATTTAGAAAACTAGAATAAATGCCCACAGATTTTTATGCAGGAAAGGAAAAAAAACCTTCAAGCCAAAGCACAAGCTGTTGATTGATCATTTAATAAATTGTACTGTATCTCCTTTTGGTAGTGTACCTTTAATGTTTTAGGCTACTGCTTTTATCAGAATCCTAATATAACTACAGGTAAATAAGTTGAATTCAAAGAAATTTTGACTGGAAAAGGAATCTATTTTCCCAGCTCTGATAGAGCTCTATATAATAGTAATTGACAGAGAAATATGTCCTTTCCTAGCTGGGTAAACATAGCTAATTGCATTTTCTTTTCTCTTTCATGAATTTATGTATATCTAATCATTTAGGGATGATTTCTCTTTTTTAAACTGAGTTTTATATAGAGGACAAAAAATATAATTTGAGGTCCTGAAACTGAGCTGGATATTCATTCTATTAAGATGATTGTATCACAAAATTTTAGCAAAGTTCTTGCTTCCCCAGGCTTTCCAGCGCCTCCTAGTACATGTCTTTAATAATGTAAGACTCCAAATAAAATAGAAGCTGGGAGCCCACTGCTCACTTTGATTTAAAGAATTTATTATCAAAACAGCATTTTAAATATTTAACAAGAGTGGTGGAACCGCTGAAATCCTCTAACTCTTCTGGGCTCTTACTGTCAATTTTTGCCAGTTAGTTTTATTTTTAGCACGGGTTTGCAAAGACGATTGCAGATTGCATATCCTTGTGTATTGGAGAAAACTAATTTCTGAATAGTGTCTGAGACAAGAAGATCTAGTAGACTCTTCTGTTGTTGACACACTAAAAAATAAATATAAAGTTAACAAAACATTCCTTTGTATAACAACTGTTTCTTGATCTATGGATTGATTAGATATATTTTACGTGGCAGTTTCGGAGAATGACGTATCTGGCTTTATATGCCTAGCAAGGCTAGGATCCCAGTACTCTTCATTTGAATTTCTTTCAGAAAATAGAAAGCAAGAGGGGACAAAGACACTGATTAGGTTAAAGTTGAAGGGAGTAGGTCTCTGCGGGCATGCTCTGTAATGGTAAATATGGTCCCTGGCACCTTCCTCTTTCTTCCTCTCTGCTTCCAAGTTTTATTAAGGGGAGCAGTTTTGTTCCACCATGTCCTTCTGACAGATTCACAGCCTCAGCTCATATAGGAAAGCTTCTGACATTTATACTCTAACTTTACTATAACTGCTTACAAATTGTACATTTTTTGTCAATTCCTTAGTGTTTTATACATAATCATGTTATCTGCAAAGAAGAGCTTTATTTCTTCCATTTTGATCTGTACATACTTTTTACTTCATCTCCTCATGTAATTGCATTAAGTAGGACTTGCATTACGATGTTGTAAAGATGTGGTAATGGGGGACATTCTTATTCCTGATCATAGCAGTAACACTTCTAATTTCTCACTGTTACGTGTGATGTTACCTGTAGGCTTTTGTAGCTATTCTTTGTCAAGTTCTGAAACTGCTCCTTTACATTTTTCTAAGTTTTATCATGAATAGCTGATATATTTTGGCTTAAGTTTCCTAAGCATCTATTGATAAGATCATATAATTTTTCTTCTTAAGCCTGGTTATATGATGGATTACATTTTTGAATTTTTTAAATTTGAAAGCAGGTTTTCATGGTGAGAAATAAACCCAACTCTATCATGATTCATGCTTACTTTACACATTCTTGGATTCAATTTCTTAATATTTTTGTGACTTTCTTTATGAGAGCTATTGATCTGTATCTTCCCTTTTTTAATTATTGTTGTTTTGTTGTTATGGTAATGCTTGTCTCATAGAATCATGTAAAAGTTATTTCTTTTTTTTTTTCTTCTGAAAGAGAATATAAAGAATTGGTATTTTTTCTTAAAATGTTTTGATTTGCCAGTGAAGCAATTTGGTCTTTTCTGTTTTATTTGTTCTATTTATTTATTTTCTGTTTTATTTGTTCTATTTAATAGATACAGGTCTATTCACATTCTCTATTTCTTCTTGTGAGTTTTTGCAGATTGTGTCTTTCAAGAAATTAATTGAAGTTACCAAAGTCATCTAGGTTATCGTATTTGTAGACATAGACCATTTATACTATTTCCTTATATTCTTTGAATGTCTAGGGCATCTATAGTGATGTCCTATTGCATTTTTATATTAATATTTTGTGTCTCATTTCCTTAGTTAGCTACACTGCAGTCCTATCAACTTTATGAATAGTTTGAAAGAACTAGCTTTTAGTTTCATTGATTTTATCTATTAAATTCCCATTTTTAATTTCATTGATTTCTATTACTTTATTACTGTTATTATTATTTATTATGTTGTTCTATTTTCCCGAGATGAAAGCCCAGGTTACTAACTTTAGGGTTGGTGTGATGGTGTACTGCTGTGGTGGAACTATAATCCAAGTGACTCCATAGTCGGAGGCAGGAAAATTCCAAGTTTGAGGCCTGCCTCTGCAAATTAGTGAGACCCTGCGTCTGAATTTTAACAATGATTTTAAAAAGGGCTGCGATTGTAGCTCAGTTTTAGGGCAGCTTTGGGTTCAACTTCAAGTACTGCTAGTGTGTGTGTGTGTGTGTGTGTGTGTGTGTGTGTGTGTTAGATGTCTTTTCTATTTCGATAATGTGTACTTAATGCTCTAAATTTCTAAGTACTTACTGCTTTTAGAGAAATTTTTGATCTTAGATTTCCATGTTCATTTGGTACAAAATATTTTAAATTTTCTCTTGAGATATTTTCTTCACGTTATTTAGAAGACATCCTTCTGTCACTGGTTTCTATTTTAAATCTTTACTGCCCATGGCTATACACTGTGTGATGTCAATTTTTTAAGTTTATAGAGTTAGGTATTTTGGTCCAGAATGTGGTCTATATTGGTGGAAGTTCCATGTGAGTTTGAGAATAATATGTAGCATATTTGTAAATTTCTCCTCAGAGTTTTATCTATGTTTGCCTCATGAATTCTGACCCTATTTTGTCATGCATATATACATTAAAAGTTTATCCTTTATCATTGTGTACTGCCCCTCTTTGTTTCTGACAATTTTCTGAATGCAGATTTGTCTGAAGTTAATAGAGCTCTCTCACCCTACTTTCGATTAGCTTTAGCATGGTATAGTTTTTCCATCCCTTTACTTTTATAAAATATTTTTTAGTTGTTGATAGACCTTTATTTATTTTTATTTATTTATAGGCAGTGCTGAGAATCGAACCCAGTGCCTCCCACGTGCCAGGCAAGTGCTCTATCCCTGAGCCACTTCCATCCCTTTATCTTTTATATACAGTGGGTTTCATATAGGTAACATGTAGTTGGGCTTTGCTTTTTATCCACTCTAACAGTGAATCTTTTAATTAGCATATTAGGCCATTTAGGTTAATTGGGATCAGTGTTAAAGTAGCCATAATATCTATCAAAATTTTCATGGTTTTGTATTTCTTACTATTGTTTAAATTTTTTTGTTCACTAGTATTTTTGTACCATCCCTGATTTCAGATGAATATTTTTCAGGACGCTATTTTTTCCCCCTTTTTCTTAATACATCAATTACACTGTGCTAAAGTTTGTACTGTGCATTACAGCTAATTCAAGTCTAATTTAGAGTAACAGGTTACTGCTTCAGTGGTAGTGTAAGTATCTTCCCGTGAGGGGTCCTTAGCTCCTCCCCCTAGTTGCTTCTGTCTATGGGATCATCACTTCACTTATACTCAGGCTCTATCCATTCCATAGACTATATTTTTGCAACTATTATTTTAGACAAACTACTCTCAGATTAATTAAGTATAAAAAAGTTTTTATTTTACTTTCTCTTATTTCTACACTAACTCTTTGCATAGATATGAGTTCTTCATAACTATCATTTCTATCTCTG
Source organism: Callospermophilus lateralis (assembly GCF_048772815.1). Taxonomy (NCBI): domain Eukaryota; kingdom Metazoa; phylum Chordata; class Mammalia; order Rodentia; family Sciuridae; genus Callospermophilus; species Callospermophilus lateralis. The sequence continues at coordinate 20,315,678 of NC_135308.1, read as the reverse complement.
GGTTTTTTTAAAACATTTCTGGCAAGGCAGATCTACATCTAACAAAGTGCCTCAGTTTTGTCTCAGAAAGTCTTTATGTAGCTTCTAAAACCTCATTTCAGTGCAACCTTTCTTCTTAAACACTAATGGACAATTATAAAGTCTTCTAAGTGCTTTTTTTGTTTGTTTTTTGATATTGGGAATTAAACCCATGAGCACTTTACCACTGAACTACATCCTCAGTCCTATTTTTTATTTTTATTTATTATTTATTTTAAATCAGGGTTTCACTGAGTTGCTGAGGGTCTTTCTAAATTGCTGAGGGTGGCCTTGAACTTGTAATCCTCCTGCCTTACCTCCCAACTTTCTGAGATTATAGGCATGTGCCATCACCCCAGTTTGAATCTTTTTACAGGTTTATATGCTATTTGAGTTCCACAGTTTTTATTACTATAAGACAATAAGTGTTACTTTTATTTCTATATAAGAATCATTGTGTTTACATGGATTTCTCACCAGAATCTTTTAAAGAACAGTTTGTTGGACAGTTTTATACACAAGAATTATTTCTTCTTGGGTCCCAGTTTTTTAATATCAAATAATATCCCATTCCCAATATGCTTTCTCACAATTCTGAGATCCATAAAATTACTCCTGCTTTTCAAAATAGTAAGTAGTTTTGACAGTATACCAACTGTTCTAGTCCATAAAAGAGCACAATAGTAGAACTGCAAAATAATGGTGTTCCAAAACAAAAAGCTTAATCATGCAAGGAGGTGGGGATTCCCTAGACAAATGCGAGCAGAAGTAACCATTCTTGGTGTTAATGAAAGTCAGCACATTAGATTTTTGACTTATTATTTTGGCTTATCATATTTTCAGATGGAGCAAGGTATTACCAGTTAAATTTTTCAATGACACTTCTGTATAAATAATTTTGAAACCTTAAAACATGTTTGTTTTGTTTTGTTTTAATTAAATTCAACTTTATCTCCCCTGCCGACCCAGGAACAGTATATAGTAAGCAAATGTTGAGTGTAAATCTGTAGAAATATTTTTTAAAAACCTTGAAATGCTAACTGTGTAAGCAAGGTGTTATGAACTCCCTGAGCGACAAATGTGTTCGTGACTGGTTGTCTTGGAGATGAGATATTCAGGGCCACATAGAAGACAATTCAGAACTGTTCCTCAGCAAGTCCTTCCAAACAATACTATTCTGAAGTGAACTAGATGTATGAAACAACAATCTATTGCTAAGAAGAACAAGTGTTCCCACCATTCAATTTTGTTGCTATAACCTATTTTGGCCTAAGATCTTGAAACAATGTATAATTTTGATAAAACTGTTCTTCTTCAAAATAGAAATTGAGAAATTTTATTGCGAATGTGCTTAGAGAAAAAATGTTATTAAAAATTTATCTGTGGATTTAAAAACACTTCTATTTTAATCTTTTTCTTTCTTCCCAAGGAAATCAGTTTTTCTGGCAGGGTTTGAATGGTGAACTGAGAACAGAATGTCTATAGTGCACCCTTCTTCGGGCCATTAATGCACTCAGAGACTAACATTGATAATATCTTCTCTATCAATCTAAGTTCCTTTTACTGTGTGGAGAGGAAATTAAGGCTGCTTAAAATATTTTATAAATTTATTTTATTTTAGATTAGTGTATCTCAAGAGGTACATGGGACTATTTCATCACTCAGAGAAGGTAACATTTGAAATATCTTTTTAGAATTATAATATTCACATATAAAAAGGATTTTTGTGGCTAGGCCCATTCCAGGAAAAATGGGAACATGGGAAGGTACATTTTCTGAGTCTGTCTTAATGGTCCTTATGCACTTGAAATAGGACAACAGTTGGCCATAGAAGGTAATTGCTCAGAAAGTTATCTCATGGGAAAGCAAACCAACCATTAGTGGACTTCTGGCATGCTTTACAAACATGAGGGATAGTAAAGACTCTCCGTGACCTCTTCTCACTGGACTTGTCACTCCTCTGGGCCCAGATCTTCAGTATTGTCCTTTACTAAGCTTCCATTGCCCATGTTTACCAAGAATTCAGGGAAGTCAGTTTAGAAAGAACCCCCATCTTGGATATCTCAACAACCTCAATATCTGATCAAATTCCTCAACCCTCACCTCCCCCGTGTGATATCTAATTATTTTGCATTCCCTTCAGCAAGAATCCTGTTAAGTCAGTTCTTATTAGTGATTTTTCCATCCACTGACCTTCACCCCAAAATGTTCCTTGGATATAAATTCCCACTTGATCATGCATTTAAAATGAACTCCAATTCAATACTATCCCCCAGTTGTAATGGTTCTTATTAATATCAGCTATAACCACTTTTTTTTTTTAAATCTCGTACTTGTTTGTTTTGTTTTTTGACAGACTAAAAAGATCAAAATAAATACATAAGCATACAACCTATGATCTGACCGCTGAGAAAATCAGTCCCTAATAACATCTCTGGTGGAAACTAAGTCTGTTTGCATAGCTCCAATACAAGGCATAGTTCTTTTCAGTCTTTACTCTCTAGTGATGAGGAGATGTTGGCTTGGATGCTCTTGCTGAAACTGTCATGAGGACTCCTGGCCAAGCACATTGCTCAGCAGATAACTGCACATAGCCCAGCAGCCCTGTTCCTCAACGTGTAATCAATCCATTCTAGATTTGGGAAGCAGCTTTCCATGAATGACAACAAAACCTGCAAAAGCAAAGTTCAATGTACGTTGTATTCAACAAAGGTCAACTTAAAAAAGTTCAACATCCACTCCTAAACAGAACATTCAACAATGCAATCAGAAGCAGGCAGGCTTTCTTTCAGTGAACTTAAGTCTCACACAGAAAAATGAATAGGTAATTATTTTACATGCATATAACGGAACAGCACATTCAAACATAACATTCCACCTCACCTAGGAGTTTTTTTACTTCCCACAGTGAATTGATTTCTTTATTTCTAGAAGAATAGGAGAAGGCAGAATTCCTAGCAGACTTAAAATATCTGTTTTCTAAATTAAAAAAGAGAAATTAAACCAGCAAAAAAATCCTTACACCTACTTACCACTGTGGCACTGTGTACCTTTTGAATATTTAAAAATCAAGTTCTTTGTTATTCTGACATGGTAAAATGAAAACATACACACCATACACACACACACACACACACACACACACACACTCACACACAATCTCTATTGGAAAGGAAAACAAAATTTAAACACGGATTCACAAAACTAACATTATTCATGCTTATAATATTTGTTAAACACTTTCACGTTCTAGAAATTGTCCCAGATATTGATGTCTATAAACTCATTTTATTCCACTAAATGAAGTTTTCTTGAACTATCTTGTATCTTTGTTTGATCATAATGCTTTTCCCAGGCCCTATTTATTTCAACTAGAGAATTCTAATTAACTCCAAGGTACAACTATTATTGACAAGTAATCATATGTAACTGCTCTCAAGCATAACACTTTTGTTTTTGCTCATACTTAAAAACTGCTTTGTTAAAATTGGCTGAAATTATGCATGGTCTCTAGTTTCAGAATTCCCGCATCTTATTTTTAAATGTCTCTAATCTTTCCCCCAAGCTCCCAAAGACCCCTAAAAACTTCTTTCCTCTTTATTACCTAGATGAAGTTTCTTCCAAGTCTATCTTCTCTGTTTTGCAGAAGTTGTAAAGAGAAATTTTTTCATCCTTGAAAATAATAAGTTTAATAATTTTCAATGTTATGGTTTGAATGTGAAGTGTCCCCAAAAAACTCACATGTGAGAAAATGCAGGAGGGTTCAGAGGAGAAAACATTGGATTGTAAGAGTTTAACCCAATCAGTGATTTAATCCCCTGATAGCCATTAACTGAGTGGTAACTAAAGTGGTAGGGTGTGGCTGGAAGAGGTGGGAATTGGGGTGTGGCTATGAGATGTAAATTTTGTATCTCAAGAGTGGAGATTCTCTTTCTGCTTCTTGAATACCATGTGAGCTGCTTCCCTCTGTCACACTCTTCCACCTGCCTCACCTTGAGCCTTGAGGAATGAAGCCTGCTGTGGATTAATTGAGACCTCTTAAACCCTAAGCCCTCAAATAAACTCTTCCTTCCTCATCTATAGTTCTGGTCATATCCTTTAGCCAAAGCAGCAAAACAGCTGACTAAGACACCCATAATAATCAAATTATTGCTGTCTTTCATTTGAGAATGTGATGGGAAGTCACACAACTAGAAAATAGTTAATCTAAAATTCCAACCAGTACACCTGCTCCAGAGCATTCTTCATACCACACATAGTCCTCTGTATCTATCCCCATTTTCCTGAGTTTACAATCTTCCCTTTTCACTTGGAACCACTATTAAAAAAAAAAAATCTTCACTTTCAAGTGACTACTTAAAGAAATTATAAACATCTTTAGATCACTTCTTTCCTTGATCTGTTTATGGAAAAAAAAATAGTAATTCTTCCATTCAAAATTGATATGGACATTTACCTTTGAAGCCTCACATTAAGTGGGTTTAATGTTTAATTACACAGTTGCCCCAATTTATGCTGATTAGTCTTATAATTTTTCTACTTTACAATAGTGGGAAAGTGACATACATTTAATAGAAGCCATACTTAAAATTCTGAATGCTGCTCTTTTCTGCGGGGAACCAGATGCAGCACGGTCCTCGGTCAGAACCCTGGGCAGGCTCGGCAGCAACTGGAGCTGGAACCAGAGTTGCTACCAAGAGGTTAACAGTTGCCCCTCTAGGGTGGGCCATGTTACTTAGTTATTAAGTTCATAGGTTAGGTGTATTAAGTGCATTTTGAAATTACAACATTTCTTCTTACAGTTTTTGTATGGGAGTATAAACCATCATAAATTATCATAAATTGAAGAGCATTTATACTTATAAATGAATGCACTTACAAATCCATTTGGTGTGTATATTAAAAACTTCTCTACTCTATTTAAATATATTTTCTATAGAATATTTTAATGTCATAGCACAATGACACTTGCTAGGAAATAAGGACAATGACTGCATGTGGATGGTACTTCAAATAGATTCTTTGAATTAAAAAATGATCTCTATCCATCTAATATGCCACCAGCTACTCATGAAATTCAAAGGATAACATCAAAAGAAAAGGCAAGTACACTTCAATGTGAATTTAAAATTCTGCAACTTTATTTTTAAAAATTAAAGAAAATGTACACAGACTATTTTTAAGTAAATAAACCATTCTATGAGCCAGAAATCTAGAAAAATGATAAGTATAAACCTCTGATGTGAAGGCAAATGTTAAAGAGAATCGTGTTTGATTTTATTCTTTGGATTTTGGGAAGCCATTTCTCTGACAATGCACAATAATGTACTCCTATATTATAGAAACATCAGCTGTACTATTAAATATTTAAAATTAATTGACTTTTTTGGTCCGTTGGTGATAAATGAAGAAGGCAAAAATATAAATAAGTAACCAAAGGAAATTTATAGGGTTTATAAATTGATTTATATTTTGGGTATGATTTCATTACTTATCTTTACTATTTTATCCCCCCATTCTATTTTATAACAATATTTATGTGTGATTTTAAGAATTTGTCTCTCTGCTATCCATCTGCTAACCAATTGTCTAACATAAAATTAGCATATTCAAAAATGATAATGACAATAAAGTAGTCCAATATTTCTTTGCTCCCATAGCTACTGAAAGAACATTTATCAGCCCAACACTTCATGTGCTCATAAAAAATTAAAAAGCCCGTTATGAGATTGCTACAAATCTGGCCTTTTGGCACAAGATTCATGATAGTAATAAATGTAGCACCCACATGTTATCACTGAAAATAGTGTCCAATATTTATTAAAATTTCTAGTTACTTGGAAAACTGAAATAAGAAATTTCTGGTATATATTTTTATAAACTTTTAGCAACATGGGAAACTATAATGATATTAACATCAATATTCCACCTGTGCTTACAAAAGAAAACCTCTCTAAGATTCTGTAGCATAGTAGGATAACTATGGTTGACAACAATTAATTAAATATTTCAAAATAGTTTGTATAGAGGATTTTAGGGTGTTTCAAATTCAAAGAAATGATAAATGTCTAGGGCAATAGATGCTGGTTACCTTGCTTCGATCATTATACATCCTTATGCATGTACCAAAATATACCCTATAAATATGTACCACTACTATATGTTAATTAAAAATATTAACGTATTTATAAAAATACAGCAGAGGATACATCAAGTATGATTGAAATGAAAACAGATAAATATAACTACAGTATGATGAACGCATTGCATGACACTGCTACATTATTCTATGATCACATTTGAAATGTCACATCCTTGATAGGTTAAATGATTTGCCAGAAATGTTCAATAAAACTCAGTATCTTTTTCCAATAAAATTAAAATAGTTTCAACAACTATATATGAATTTATTTTAATATAAAATTTAAAATATGGTCATGAAAATTTCATGTAGACCTGTAAACCCAGTGACTCGGGAGGGTGAGACACAAGTTCGTGCCAGCCTCAGCAATTCAGTGAGGCCCTCAGTAAATCAGGCTCTGTCTCAAAATGAAAAAAAAAAAAATTTTTTTTTGAAAAGGCCTGGGGATGTAGTTCAATAGTAACACCCCCTCCCCCAGCTCAAGCTCTAGTTTCAAACATAAAAAAGAGGAAAGACAAAATTGCATGTAATTTTCTCATTAAAATCAGAAACAAAACAATTCTGCACCTGACCTTATTTACTATTTCTAATCCATGTCTGAGCAGTGCACTCAGACCTCAGATGTGGAATTCAAATGAGATTTAATTGAAGAGCAAAACAGCAAACAAACAAACAAAAATGGAGGATGGAGCCAAAGAAAGCAAGTTAGAAAGGAAGGAAACATTATAAACACACGACTTAATTGACACCTCAAAACACAGAAATCATAGTAAAATTTATAAGGAATTTTTCCAGAAAAATGAGAGATAAGTGTTAGGTGCTTATTGTTCCTAAGGAACAATGGTTTTTCTTGACATAACATTTTCAAAATTATGTGTTTGAGGTGATTACTTGTGACGAAGCTTCTGTGCCATATAATACTATATACTTCAAAAACTCAATGAATTATCATTATTTGCACGCAAAATAACTTCATACTTTAATTAGTGACAGCTTTAGATTTAATAAAGAATCTGCTTTCCCGTCATCTCTACTTTAATACTCTGACTTTAGTAGAACTGAAGTATCTGCATCCTGCAAATAATAAATTAAGCAAATGAACACAGCCATTAATGAATAAATTGTGGAGACACTAATGATTCATGAAAAACTTTTCTAAAGTACACTCTGTTGACTATATTTCCATTGAATTGTCATTTCCATGTTGCAAATCAGTGGAATTTATATAAAAACTGTTAACACTTATAAAGAATATGACTTGGGTTCTATTGAAGGCATTAGGTAAAATGAGAGGCACTAAATTAGTAAATCAGTCTAATAGAAAATATATTGACCCCCAAAATATTTAGCCACCTGTAGGGCATGGACATGGAAAACTGGAAACAAGTTGTGGAAATAAAGTTGGATCAGAGCACTGGACTCCTTAGAGGGCCAACTGATGAAACCATCATAGAAATCACGAATACGGGCCAAAGAGGATGAGGCCTGGGCCATGGGTGAGGAGACAGAGGGAGAACTGAGATAAAGCTAATCTGGTAAATTTACATCAAAGAAAAGCCCTGTAGTTTTCATCACTTTTAAACTCTCCTTTTTTCTGAAAATGAAGAAATATTAGAAAATGATTTGTGGGGTTTTTTCTTTTGTTTGTTTGTTTGTTTGTTTGTTTGTTTGTTTTCCCAGTACAAAAGTAATGTAACACAATCTTAATACAGAATTTCACATCCTTAACAAGTTAAATGATGGAGAATTAGCTCTTCTGAATCAGGAATTTTTTTTCAACTTGCCAGGAAATCTCATAGCATTCTATAAAAAGTGCTCAACTATGCAGAAACAGTACACATTCATTTATAAGCTCTCTACAATATCTGAAATAACCAGAGATACATTATAGGTTTATATATCTTATGTACTCTAAAACAACTATATGAATTAATTTACATAGTAAAACATAAAACTGTATACTATTAATATGTAATTTTCACAAAAATGTTGTCACTATTTCTAAAAATTTTTCAAATTAGTCACATTTTAATTATAGTAACTAATGCTATTTTCCTTTCCTTGAAGATGGCAGTCAATTTAATTCATTCTGGCTGAGAAAAATACAAAAATGGACTTTCAATTTTCTATGATTGTTTAATATAGTATCCTTAAATACTTCCTCCAATGACAGAAATGGTTAAACAGATATTTAGTAGATATTTCAAGATAGAATATTTCTATATTAAACAGATCTCTAATCCCATATAAATTATCACTAATGATAACTATTTCAAATAAATAAGAAAAGACCTTCATAGAGAAAATACACTGAGTAGACTAACAGATTATGTATGATTATCATTAGGCACAGTTCATTAAACCTGCTAAATCTATTTGTGTGATTGTCAGCTTTCCAACACTGTGACAAAATACCTAAGGAAATCAACTTAGATTAGAAATATTTATTTATTTATTTTTAATATTTATCTTTTTTAGTTATAGTTGGACATAATACCTTTGTTTATTTATTTATTTTTATGTGGTGCTGAGATCGAACCCAGGCCCTCGCACATGCTCAGCAAGCGCTCTACCACTGAGCCACAACTCCAGCCCTAGAAATATTTATTTTGACCCTTGGTTTCAGTCCATGGTCACTTGGCTCTGTTGTTTTAGGACTTCTGGTGAGGAAGAACATCAGAGATGGTGTGGCTGACTGAAATTGCTTATGTCATGATGTCCAGAAAGCTGAAAGAAATGGGCCAAGAATAAGAGGTAGTCAGTAAGGGCACACCCCCAAGTAATAGGGGACAGACATTATTGGATGGGACCTACCTTGCTGACCCCCACATGGTTTCACTTTGAGGAGCATAACTTAACTTTAGCCCTACCTGATTCAAGTCCACAGAATATGTTACATTCCCCAGCGAACTACCTATTATCTGTAGAAGAAATGTTAACAAGAATAACATAAGTTATTCTGAAGTAGGAAACTTTTGTGACCTTTACACAGACCAAATCCCAGAACTCAGGGAGATAAGGATAATTCCCCCAACCATAAAATCTGTAAGAACAGATTCTAATTAGAACCTGTCTGCATGGGACAAAGTGAGAGAGTTGTCATGGCAGTGGAGACTTGAAATTGTGATGTCATCCTACTGAAGTCAAAGGTTAAGAGGTGGATCTGGATGGAACTCTCTGGAAATGTCCCTGGAACTCCATTAAAACTGGAGATCAGGAGAGGTACACCATTGAAGCCAGAATTAGACAGGCAGTATAGATAGGTAAATCAAGTGAAGTCGGATCAAGGAGTCCAATTTCCTAGAAGTTGGAGACTGCCCCCCCCCCGGAAGGATTGAAATCCCTTCAGAGTCCTTCCTCCACCCTTATCAAGATAACCTGCCCTTGCTCCAACCTGTTGCTAAGGTAACCTGTCCCAGGATCGCCCCTCCTACAGGGAGCAATAAAAGTTGATAATTAATGTGTCCTGGGCTGCTCCATCTGGCCCTTCCCTCATCCATCTGCTTCTCACCTTTTGGCCATCCCACTGAGCATCTCCTGTGCCTAGTCACTTACTCAGGAAGGAGAGAGATAAAGGGAAGAGATTGGGAGAACAAAGGAAACCTAAGACATATAAAAAAGGCAGAATGTCCTCAGTTCTTAGGTTGCCAGGATACCAGCTAGGGCCCCCTTCTTCCTCCAAGGAGAAGTCTGTTGCCCCTTTGTAAATAAACCCTGCTTTATGTGCTTGCTTCAGCCTGCTTCTCTACTGTTATACTTCAACATGTGAGGGAGCAGAACTTGTCACCAGTAACCGACTTTGTCACCATGCCTCTACTCTTTCCCTTGAGCATGAACCCTGTCCCTTTTTTCTATGCCTTGCAATAAACTCGTGCCTGCTACTTGAGCAACATGTCTGAAATCTTTCTGGTCTGTTCATAAGAATCAGAGTTTGCAGGGGGGGCGCCTTTGTGCTGCCTCAGTTTCCCAGAAGATCCAGCCCTGTAACACAAGGACCCACCCCCTTCAATTAGGTACCCTCCTCTACAATTTCCACTACTTCTCAGTATTACATTCAGCTATGAAGCCATCAGTGGATTAACTGAGCCCTCATGATGTACAATCACTTCCCCAAATTTCACCTTTGAACATTGTCACATTGGAGACCAAGCTGTCAACATATGAGCCTTTGGGGGACTTTACAGATTCAAACCAGAGCAATTTGCTTTCTAGTCCTAGCACATCACGGGGAAATAAAAAGCTTTTCCTGTTAAAACTAGAAAATTGGCAATTAAAAGTAGAAATATGAATTTGAAAGCATGTTATTAATTACAAATGGGTGAATTAGTTTCCTTGAAATAGTATATACTTGTCTAGCCTAGTGTTTATAAATTTAAATAATACAGGGCATTGCAGTGCAGGGTTCATTCTAGCCTTCCTACCTTGCTTATTTGTATCTTCTTCCTTTGGCAACGTATTTGCTAATTTTTACAATACTATGTGCAAGTAAAAAGTATCCACGATGCTACCTTGTATCCCTGTTAAAGACAAATTTAACAAAGAAACTAGGGTCAATATGTAGCCTTATTTTTTTCTCTTGCCTTACTATAATTATTATTTTTAAAATTTACTTAGGTCAACTACCTTTTTCCCTATTTTCTTTCATAAGATATATCAAACTTTTGTGATGCAATTTGTTTCCTTGTTTTACAATTCCAATATGAGAACTTCCCATATCCATGTTAAGCTTTTTAATTTGCCTACTATAAAATTTATGATGTATATTTATCTGGGTTTTGATGCATATATATTTCTTTGGCTGGTACATCTACCATCCAGGTACCATGTTGTAACATGTGTCAAAATCTCCTCTTTTACATATTATTTGCCATCTATATGTATCGTTTTGTGTTGTTTTCAGACTATTTGCCATTTTAAATAGTTTCTTTTCTCATTGCTAAATTTCAAGAGTCTTTGTATACTTTGTATACAAATGTTTTCTCAGATATGTCACTTGCGAATAATTTCTCCCAATCTGGCTTGTTAAGTCTACAGCTTTTTGTCTAAGTCATTTAAGGATTAAAACTGTGATTATAAGATAGAAGGAAGGAAAAGAATAATGATCAGTAGGTTTGTTTTTAGGAGACCAAAAGCTCAGTTTATGGTAAGTGAATTTGAGATGTCAAGTAGATAGTTGGATACATGTATATGGATATTTGAAGGAAAATCTGAACTGTAAAGACAAATTAGTTGTTGTCAGAAGTTTTTGGTAAAGTGCTGAGGTTGAATCCAATCACCAAAGGAGTGAATGTAATTGCACAAAAATGTTGGGTCAATTAAATCCGCAGTTTAAAGCAATCAGAAAAAGAGGAGAAATTAGTACAAGATGCTGACTCTGGGTGGAACAACAAATGTCAAGCTGGGGAACAACGAGAAGATAGTTTCTGGAAGTCAATAAGAACTAAAATCAATAAGAACTAAAAAAGTATCTGAAAGTGAGGAGGGAAAAGGGTTAGAAACGTAAGAAGAGAGAAAAGCCACAATGCACTTGTCTGGGAGAGGACACCTGTTCATAAGAATAAAAAATGAAAGACTGTTTCATGAAAACCAGCATGTTAAAATATGCCACTTCCTTAATACTTCTCTACTATTTGACATAAGTATAATATTTTGATTATACATTTTATTATAAAAATTTTATGCTGTAAATGTCCTCTTGACTACAACACTTGGACCTTAACTTTGGAAAATGTTGGTTTTAATTGAGTAGTCCTCCTCCTCCTCCTCCTCCTCCTCCTCCTCCTCCTCCTCCTCCTCCTTCTTCTCTTGCTTCATAATGAATGCATCACACATAATTAGCCTAGAAGATCACAAGCAGAGAAGGCAACATACTCACAAGCTTCATGGATTAGGGTCTGGACCACAAGGCTCTTCCACCATTACTGTGTTCTTTCCAGAATTCATTAATTTTTAATTCTTAATCTATACCTCATTTATTCTGATTCCTTAGTATTTTTCTCAGATTTCTCAAAACTATGAACTAATCACAATTTCTTTACAACTATGGCTGAACTAAGTTCTGCTACACTAATTTTTGATACCTTAAACTCAATATTTCTACCTTATTTCCCAATATGTTTTTCCTTCTTTCTCTTTTAGCTAAGTGTTTGTCTTGTTCTGATGTCTTCCCACCACTAGAAGTATGGAGCCCAGGGATGCTTTGCCACTGAATTACATCACCTGCCTCTTCCTTCCTTCCTTCCTTCCTTCCTTCCTTCCTTCCTTCCTTCCTTCCTTCCTTCTTACCTTCCTTCTTTCCTTCCTTCCTTCCTTTATTTCTTTCTTCCTGTCCTTCTTTCTTTCTTTTTTAAATTTTGAGTCAGGGTCTGGCTAAATGGCTGCTGATGGCCTTGACCTTGCCGTCCTCCTGCCTCAGCCACTTGACACTGGGATGAACAGGCACACACCATCACACACAGCTGAGCTTTTTAATTGTATGGCTTGATGGGAAATTTTTGCTACTTATTAAGTATAAAAGAGTGTTCTGGGATTTCTATTTATACTCTAGAATGATCTAATCATGTATATATTCATTCAAAGCATATCAAATATTTTCACTACTATTTGTAGTAGTGAAACAAGTGTGAGTTTTGTTAAAAGTATCAGGTCTTTGATGGAAAGAAAAGGTATACACTTAAATGGTTGAAAAAAAGTATTTCTATGTGTGCTTGAAAAGTTTGATTTATTTTAAATAAGTCACACTGTATTCATGGTGCATGGAAGTTTATTTGTGATACCCTGACAAGGGCTTTACTCTGGGGTTCCCAATACACCAGATTTGGTCACCTGTCACATTGAGAGATTAACTAACAGAGGAAAAGAGAAATGGTAAAGTGAGAAAGGGATTTATTCTTGGCTTGGCTAAATTGGGAAGACAGCTGGTCTAGAAAATTGTCTTCCCGTTACTGGCAGCAGCTTTAGGATTATATAGGAGAACAAAAGTGGAGAGTCTAGAAGTGTGTGTGTGTGTGTGTGTGTGTGTGTGTGTGTATAATTCCATTCCATAGGTAAGAGTTTGGGAAAATGTTTTCACTCCCAGAATGAGATGAAGATGGGAAGGAAAAAGTAGCTTAGACAGAAAAGCTTATAAGGAGTGGTACTTCTTTAAATCTTGCCTGTTACAAGTAGACAAATTATTTTGAGTTAAAAATAAATATCTCATTTCTCTGATTTTATCATAACCAGAAAATAATATTACGATATACTTTTCTTAATACAAATCTTCGTTCAATTTCTCATAATTCTGAACATTTATATTTCCAGCACATTTGTATGGGCACAAAGGATAAAGAACTCTAGGGCACCTTTTCATTATTTTGAAAAAATTGGTTGAGTTATAAGATATGGAATTCTTTTTTTTTTAAAAGAGAGAGAGAGAGAGAGAGAGAGAGAGAGAGAGAGAGAGAGAATTTTTAAATATTTATTTATTTTTTTAGTTTTCGGCGGATACATCTTTGTTTGTATGTGGTGCTGAGGATCGAACCCGGGCCGCACGCATGCCAGGCGAGCAAGCTGCCACTTGAGCCACATCCCCAGCCCCAAGATATGGAATTCTTTATTTACATATTTAGGTACTGTGGCTTGAACCCAAGGGTTCTTTGCCACTGAGCTACATCCTTGTTTTTTTTTTGAAACAAGACAGGATCTCACTAAATTGGTGAGGCTGGCCTCAAACTTAAAATTCTCCTGCCTCAGTCTCTGAGGGATTATAGGCATGAACTGCTAAGCCCAGCTTAATTAACCTATAGTGGTTTTTATCTGCTAGAGTATTTAAAGAATTTATTCTAATGATCCCTTATCATAATACTTTATATATAAAATAATTGTTATTTAATTTTTGATTTATTATTAATTTAAGGTCTTAAAGTAGATCACATCTGGAAATTATAAATTAAGACTTTTAAACTGCAATTCCTTATCAATTGTGGTAATATGAGCTTTTATTTCTTAAAAATGACAAATTTAATTATGGTTTAATTCCATAATTACAATATAGTTATAATTTTATCATTTGTGCTTTTTATTTCTAACATTAAAATATTAATTTAACTATTTATTTAAGCATTATATATTAATTATAGTTATTTATAAAGATTCTTAAAAGAATAAAAAGAAATAAAAATGTACAAGATCTAAGTAAGGTAAACTAGATTCAGTTTTTATTTTTATATATTATTTATATATTTGTATATTATTTTATTTTTAATCCAAAATCATTTTTCCATAATCAAACTTGGTAATGCCTCTGAATTGTTAGTTTAAACATAGTGGATGTTTTTGAAGTTTGCAAAGCAAAGTCAAAATTAGTGGATTTATTCATGTAAAAGAAAGTTTATCTATAATTTATCAAATACTGCTACATAGAAGATAAATATATACCTATATATAAAATATATAGATAGAGATGTTTCTATCTGTATAGAAAGATACCTATATTTGTTTTCTCTCTGTAAAATGTCCATTTTTTTGTCCAAATAAATGTCTTTGCATTATCAAAATATTTGCTTATTTTTGAAATTTGGGGATAATCCTAATTCTCTTTGATAAAATTATGTATTTTGAAAAAAATTATGTTCTTTATATTTATTTTTACTTATCAATATATATTATATATAATGTATATATCATACATATTTCATAGTAGTTTCTATGGCCATTTTATTTTTTATATACTTTGATTTCTTTTTCAAATATTTATTATCTCTTTTAAAAACTTCTCTTCAGGATAGCCTATTCAACAAATGTGCTGGGATGGAAATTCATATACAATAGAATAAAATTTAACCCCTATTTCTCAGACTGCACAGAAATCAACTCAAAGTGTGTCAAAGACCTAGGCATTAGATCAGAAACCCTGCATATACTAGAGAAATAGTTAGGCCGGACACTCCAACATATTGGCACAGGAAATGACTTCCTTTATAAAACCCAAAAAGCACAAGGGGTTTGGAGATAGTAACACAAAACAAGCTCAGCATATTAATTATATAAGTCTAAACATCAAAATGAAAAAGTTTCTTCAAGGTAAGAGGAACAAAGATCGTGAGCATGACCGACCCTCTTGTGATTATCAACTTTCTACCCCAGAGCATCTGGCATCTGAACCTCAAGGTCAAGAACTAAATAGTCCCATTGCTGAAATAGAACCTCCTATTATACAGGGTGTCACCACAGAACTAGGCAATCCCAAATGCATGCTTTAGTATCTGAGGTTCCCAAGGGAGTCATCACCTCTGTCATCGGACAGTTCAAGGCCCATAATTTTCAGTCACTGCTCCCAACAGTCTCAAACTAAAAAGCTTCTTCACAGCAAAGGAAACAAGAGTGTGAAAAAAGAGCCTATAGAATGGGAGAAAAATCTTTGCCACCTGCACCTCAATGGAGCCTTAATCTCCAGGATATATAAAGAATTCCAAAAAGTTAGCACCCAAAAAAACAAATAAATCAATCATTAAATGGACAAAGGAATTGAACAGACATTTCACAGAAACAAATACAAATTGTCAACAAATGTTATTGTCAAAAAATGTTCAACATGTCTTGCAATTAGAAAAATGTAAATTAAAACTACATTAAGATTTCATCTCACTTCATTGAGAAAGGCAATCATTAAGAATACAAGTAACAATAAATGTTGAAGAGGATGTGGGGGAAAAGGTACACTTAAATACTGCTGGTGGGACTGAAAGTTTGTCCAACCACTTTGGAAAGCAGTGTGGAGATTTCTCAAAAATCTAGGAATGGAATCATCATTAGATCCAGGTATCCCACTTTTTTGTATATATCCAAAGGACTTAAAATCATCATACTGCAGTGATGCAGCCACATCAATGTTTATAGCAGTTCAGTTCACAATAGCTAAACTATGGAACCAACAGAGGTGCCTGTTTTAGACAGTTTTTTGCATGTTGTGACTAAAGGACCTGAATAGAACAAGTATAAAGGAAGAATAGTTAATTTAGGGGCTCATATTTTATTTTAGAGGTCTCAACACATAGGCAGCAGGCTATATTTCTCAGGACTCGAAGTGAGGCAGGACATCATGGCAAAAGAATGTGGGAGAAGAAACCACCTCATATGATGAACTGAAAGGGGAGAGAGAGAGAGAGAGAGAGAGAGAGAGAGAGAGAGAGAGAGAGAGAGACTCTACTTGCCATATACAAATAAACACCCCAAAGCTACACACCCAATGCCCCACCTCCTCCAGCCACACCCTAACTGTCTTCAGTTACCACTCAGCTAATTCCATCAGGGATTAATTCAATGATTGGGTAAAGACTTTCACAACCCAATTATTTCCCCATCTGAACCCTCTCACATTATCTCACATGTGAGTTTTTTTGGGGGTATGTCATCTAAACCATAACAGTGCCTTTCAATAAATGCATGAATAAAGAAAATATAGTATATATGCACAATGGAGTATTATTCAGCCATAAAGAAGTATGATTTTATGATATTTGCCAGCAAATGGATGGATCTGGAGACTATCATGATGAATGAAATAAGCCAGTTCAAAAAAAAAAAAAAAAGTTGAGTGTTTTCTCTGATAGGTGGAAGCTAACCTACAATAAGGTATGGGGCCTGATGGGAAAAATGGAAGTGTAGTAGATTAGGCTATGGTGAATGGAGGGAAGGGAGGGTGGATAAGCAAAGGACATACAGTGGAATGAATCTGACATAATTTTCCCATGTACATATATAAAACAACACAGTGAAGCCTTCCACCAGGTACATCCACAAGAATGGACTCTAACTAGAATAAGATGTATTCCATGCTTGTATAATTATATCAAAATGGAGTCTGCTGTCATATATATCTGAAATGAATGAATAAAAAATAATTTAAAAAAATGACTTTTAGTACATTTTTTGTTTCCCAATTCAATTCTCATATTTCAAAGAAAATCCAACTATTAAAAAAAAAACAAAAAAAACCCCTTATAACCCAAATTTTTAGAAAGTCTCTTCTGGAATAGCTACTGGTAATGTAATTTTTTCCATTTCTTCATTTACAAAGAAAGTAAAAAACAATTAGGTTAATTTGGTATTATTTAAAATTTAATTATATGAATGTTCATGTGAGAGCTTTTTGAGTTGACCAAATTTAGATTTAAATCATGGAAAACTATCTTTGCATCAAATCTCAGGCCAAAGCCCTCTAGAAGCTTCCAGTTTTTAAGAGGATGGAGCCATTTACCAACACCAATGATCAAGTTGATAACTGCAGGAAAAAAAAAAAGACAGCTTATACACAACGTGCTGAAACCATCTCCAAATGATAAGAGGCCCAGATTGCCATACTTCAATCTGTTTGCATTCGCTCTTTCCATTCATGTTTATTTTCTCTCCTGTTCATATATTCATTTTTATTTCTACATGTTACACAGATTCCTTAGCCACTAATATAAGATGTGTGCAAATTTTATTTTCTGAACTTTGCTTTTGAATCTCCAGTTACCCCTTTGTGTGTGTACAATACCTGCCTTTTGATTAAAATGCACATCATATGTCATTACTGTGTTTACGCTTGCACTCCTTTGGATGACAGCCAGCTTCCTTTGGTACTAATGTGCTATAATAAGCCAGATGATTTCCTGCATCATTGGACTCAAGCACTGAATGATATTTTAGATGACAACAAAAACACCAAGTCAGACGGTTAGAAAATATACACCCCCTATCAAATCATCAAATCATACCTCGATTTGGAGGTTTCTGTCTTAACCCTAATGATATTCAACAACCTTTCCCAGGAGCTAGACTTCATAGCCAAACTTTCACAGAAATAATAGAGCCTTTGTACTCTTAGTTCCTGTTTAAAATGTGAGGATGAACACTGGATTCCACCCTTAGTGTTTTGTTGTGTATGTGTTTGTGTGTTCTAGTGTCATCTCAAGTCTGATGAATTGCTGAATAAACAATGTTCCATCAAAGGATCCAACAAGTGATCTTCAAACAAACAGAATTAAAAAAACTGACACTGATAGATGTTGGTAAGATTACCAACAGAGTCTTTTCATATACAGACAACACAGCAAAAGAACAGTGAAGATTCGGGCTGATTATGCTCACAGACTATGATGTAATTTATATCTTGGGTTGACAAGATGACCCATGGGGGAAAAGGCTGAGAATGTAAACGAATTTAATTTACCCCAGTGATTAAAAATGCAGGTATCAGGATACATTCTTCTCAATATATTAAGGCTGAGAAAAAGAAAGGATATCTTAGGATTTAGCTTTATAAAATATTTGTGCTCTGAGTATAAACCAACTAAAACACCTGAACTATCATGACTAACAAGTTGAGCAAAGCTTGGTTCAGATGCCATCTTGGCATGCCCATCAATCTGAAGTTTTAATGTCATACACGCTGCCCAGCCTCAAGAAGTTTCCAAACTTGCAAGACTTGTGATAAAATTGATTGCCCAGTCCAGGTCCTAAAACCCTCTCCTCATCTACTTTTTTTTGAAATGCTGTTAGGAATCACCCAAGGTATTTTTCTTGTTTAGTTCAGTAAATCCAACAAAGTAAGTTTTGCTTGTTTAACAGCATTTTCTGATGATGTTTTGCTAAGCTGAAACCTGACAAAAGCTGTAAATACACAAATCAATAGTATATCTCTTGGAAAGCAAGAAATGCTTAGAAATAAGACTTGAAAACAACCCTTTTCACAGTAGATACAATACCAATAAAATGTTTAGAAACAATGTACATTAGAAAGTCACAGGGTGCATATAAATAAAACAATAAAATCCTATTTGAAAATTTTAAAAGAAAATTTCAACACATGGAAGGAAAACTATGCCATTAGTTGGATGGGAATATTTCACAAAATGGAAACATTTTCTCCCAGTTGTCATAAAAGTTGCACAATTTTAAAGGATCACATATTTTTTTTTCCTTTGTAATACTGGAAATCTGGCTACAAGCATGAATATTATGCAAAACAGGAATGCATTTGTCCTACCAGGTAGCTGCATGCATTGCAATTGGAACACAGTTAAATCAAGATCTACTGTGCCAGAAGCAGGGAAAAGTAATCTCACAAATTATGGTAGGATGTATACACAGTTACTTCATCTTTGGAAAGCAATTTGGTAATATCTGTTAAAATTAAAAATGCATATTCTTTTTGGCTCAGCTATGTCACTCCTGGGAATCTTTCTCATAGAAATAAAAGCAGAGTGGCCACAGCATATATTTGTTATAAGAATTCTCATAGTGGCAAGAACTAGAAAGCTTAGGAAATGTGCAGATAAGAAATTCCTAAATAAAATGAAATTCATACCAAGAATAGCATGCCAATATTAAAAAAAATGTGCTAGAACAGTACTTCTCAAAGAATTTGCATCCCTAAAACTCTGTTGAATATACCTACACAAATTATAACAATACAAAGTACATACAAAATATAAGAACATGCATATTATATAATTCTGTAAAACAAAATACATAATTAAAAAGATATCATATATTTGTTTTGATTAATGACTAAATATCCTTTACATAACAATAGTAAGGTTTTCAAAGGCCACATGTTTCCTCTGATAAGTGGATGCTGATCCATAATGGGTGGGGTGGCAAGGGGAAGAGAGGAGGAACTTTGGATAGGGCAAAGGGGCAGGAGGAGGAGGGAGAGGGTGAGGGGGTAGGAAAGACAGTGGGATGAGACAGACATCATTACCTGAGGCACACATATGATGACATGAATGGTGTGATTCTACTTCATGTACAACCAGAGTCATGAAAAATTATGCTCCATTTGTGTACTATGAATCAAAATTCATTCAACTGTCATGTATAACTAATTAGAACTAATTAATTAATTAAAATATGTAAAGTTTTTATAGTTGTGAAAAGATACTATTTTGTATAGAGAAAAGGAGGAATGAAGAGAAAAGATAAGAATAAAGTAAAACAGCAGAAAAGTTAAAATATATGGAGTTTTCTAAACTGAAAAATGTATGTGCTCAATGCACATAAAAAGTACACAAAAAGTAATTTTTTGACAAATAAAATAAAATCTTCCTCAAACTTGAGAAAAACAAACAAAACATATATTAGGAAAGCATTCTACCTCTGCCATATCCTGCCCCTGAACTTTCAGGTGAATTCTTCTTGGGAGCTTTGTCTATGTGGACAAGTGTGTTTGTTGCTTGTTTGTGTTGTGAGCTTGGCATAGTGCTGTATTTTGATGGGTGGAACAGAGAGTCGATACATGGCTTCTAAACATGATTTATTGAGATCTCAGAGCAAAAGGGCAGAAAAACTTGTGTGGTAAAGATGAAAACCAATCTTACCAAGAGAATATTGGTATAGAAATTCCTAATATAGATGGTTGTATAGACAGTGGATATGCTCTGATATTAAATGTTTCATGTTATTGTTTCATTTACACTTTGTTTTAAATATTTTTTAGTTTTATTGATTTTATATTTTTAAATACACAACAGCGGAATGCATTACAATTCCTGTTACACATATACAGTAGAATTTTTCATATCTTTGTATATAGAGTATGTTCATACCAATTCATGCCTTTATACATGTACTTTTTTTTGCATTACAATTCTTATTACACATATATACCACAATTTTTCATATCTCTGTTTATATATAAAATATGTTGACACCCAATTCGAGTCTTCATACCTGTACTTTGGATAATGATGTCCATCACATTCCACCATCCTTGCTAATCCCCTACCCCTCCCTCTCCCTCCCACCCCTCTTCCCTATCTAGAATTCATCTAATCCTCCCATGCTCCCCCCGCCACTCCATTATGAGTCAGCCTCCTTATATCAGAGAAAACATTCAACATTTGTTTTTTTAGGATTGGCTAACTTCACTTAGCATTATCTTCTCCAGTGCCATCCATCTACCTGAAAATGCCATGATTTTATTCTCTTTTAATGATGAGTAAAATGTCATTGTGTATATATGCCACATTTTTTTACCCATTCATCCACTGAAGGGCATCTAGGTTGGCTCCACAGTTAATTATTGTGAATTGTGCTGCTATAAACATTGATGTGATTGTGTCCCTGTAGTATGCTGTTTTTAAGTCCTTTGGATATAATCCGAGGAGAGGGATAATAGCTAGGTCAAATGGTGGTTCCATTCCCAAGTTTCCAAGAAATCTCCACACTGCTTTCCATAGTGGTTGCACCAATTTGCATTCCCACCAGCAATGTATGAGTGTACCTTTTTCCCCACATCCTCGCCAACACTTATTGTTGTTTGTCTTCATAATAGCTGCCATTCTGACTGAAGTGAGATGATATCTTAGAGTAGTTTTGATTGGCATTTCTTTGATTCCTAGAGATGATGAATATTTTTTTCCATATATTTGTTGATTGATTGTATATCCTCTTCTGAGAAGTGTCTGTTTCCGAGTCCTAGGCTACCTAGCATTTATTCACAGGAAAAAGGTGGGAAATCAAAGAAGCAAGACAGAAAATAATAGGAGGCACCAGTGAAATCATTATAAATTTCTATTGAAAAGTTAATATCCACTATGTTATAGAGGCAAGATTGGCAAAAGACCAGAGTATATATGGGGAATCTGTTTAAATAATAATTTAATAAACTGAAAAAAATTATGTTAGTTTGGACTACCATGGATCAGTGAAACAAAAAAAAATAAAGATCATTAAAAAATACATGCAGGAAGTAAGGAGAAATAGTGTCAAAGAGATACATTTGGTTTCAGGAATTTAAAACTAGGGTGGGGGTGGTGGCTCAGTGGTAGAGCGCTTGCCTAGCATGCATAAGACACTGGGTTCGATCCCAGGCACCAAATAAAAATAAAAACAAATAAAGGAATTTAAAACTAGATCAATGCTGTTACTCTTATCCAGAATCAGAATTAACAGAGGCAAAGTAACAACTATAACAGCAGGATTACAAATTTGTTTTTTCATGTATATATTTTATAGCCTCAAATGTATGTATGTGTATATATATGTATGTGTGTGTGGGCGGGGGGGGTGGATGTTTGTGTACACACACACACCTACAAATAGGAAGGGAATAGAATGGGTAAGTTGGCAGTTCAGTTTGATCTCAGCTAAATGAGTCTCCTGGTCTAAGTGGAATCCCTCAGGTGTCCATGTTGACCTACAAGAAAATTATGTGACTCTGCTTCTGGCAGTTGAGACACTTATGTGGTTTTACAAATGGTGTTTCCTCCCAGAGCAAGCTAGCTATATGTTGTCCATGTCATGATGTGGGTCTGTTGACAAAAGTATGTCATCATCCTGGCCAAATTGAACAAGCAGAGAAACATATCTCTATCTTTGAAAGAGTATTTTGCAAAATCATATTATAGATCATTGTATAGGTAGAGAAATTGTAAGGATGGTGGCCATTTGCTACTGACCTTATTTACTTGAAAGATGGCCTTGTATTAAAGCCATCTTCAATTTTCTAAGAAATTTACATTAACTTCATCTTTAGGTAACGTGATCCTGCAGCCAAACATATTTCAGAGGTGAAGTGGTACGTCAGTATATGTGCGAGTCAGTATGCCTAAAGGAAAATGTTTTGGGAAAACCTTAGCTAAAGAAATATGTTTGTGCAAACATGAAATTGCTTCTCTTGACAAAACACCCACAGATATTTGGCTCTATTATAATATATAGCTATATAGAATCATATGGCTATGTGTTATAATCATTAATATATTTATGGTTCTATATTATAATTTAATAACAGGGGTATGAGTCATTGCCAACCAAATATTTTCTTAAATTTTAGGTCTCAAAATTCTAGCTATAACTTGAAACATTTTATACACCAATCCCCTAAGTCTTAAATCAAAATAGCTGGTGATGGTGTTAGATCATTAGATCATCAGTCTTTCCTCTGTCTCAGCTTCTCTCATGACAAATGGCGACAGGATATTGCTCAGGCCTGCTTGTGCAGGCTGTGTCCACCAAATCGGGCATACACATCTGACTAAGGAGATGTGGGCGGCTGGAAAGAAACTGGCCTTCTGCTCCCAAGGCTGTGTGCCTTTGGGCAGGAGTCATAAACCTAAAGGAACACATGTCCAGGATAGTTGCCAAAAGGGCTTTTGGGATTCTGAAGGATTGCCCATCAAATTCTAAAATATATCATTGTAATTTGATTAGTGATGGCTGTCAACTGCTTTGACAAATGCTTTGTTTATGGAAAATGAAAGCATATGGCAAGGACAGAGATTGCACCTGAGACTCTTACTGAGTTGACACATCTTGTTATGTATCAATGGCTTCAACATCAATGAAACCTCAGAGGTGACACACTCACTGCCCAGTACATTACTCCCTGGGCTTTCATTCTGTATTCCTTTGAAGAACAAAAAACAAGATGTATGCATATAAATTCCCAACTCTTTTAATAATACTAGAGAATAACAGGTACCAATTATTGAAGAACATTATAGGAAATTGAGAAGCTCTTTCAGCCATTAAGAAAAAAAAAATAAGATTGAAATAGTTTTATTGGTTGGGTTCTCTTAGAATGACAATTGGAAAAATGTATTAAATAAGAAAATTGTTTTATGGACACTAGTTTTTACTGTTCTATGTGATTATTTTTATGGAAATTAGATGACAACATTGTTTAATTGCAAAATAGAAACATGTATGATATTTAAAGTCAAGCAATTCAGGAATAGAGAGTCAAATGTGAACTCCTATACTCAAAATTCCTCCCTACTCTCTGCACTTCAAATTGGGTCCTGTAATGGTAATTGCTCTGAATGGTTGGCATATTTTCTTCACAGTTTTCTAGCTATGCACAAATCACATACACATTGTTTTCCAGAAATGTTGAATCTTGATATAAATAGCCTTTAGTAATTTGCTTTTATTCATTCAGTAATGCACTATAAGCATCTCTCAGTAGAGTGAATAAGAAAACATCAGTTTTTAAACTTAGTAGTCTATATTGTATATTTAATATATATAGCATTTCATTAATAATAAATTCAGTTGTTTTTAATTATTCACACATTAGTAATACTTCAATAAAATTCAATTTGTATTTTATGAATAAAGATATTCATAAATATGTAATTATAGAATTGAAGTTATCGCAGTTTGATCCATAATGTCCCCTCTAAGCTAATGTGTTAAATATTTTTTTCCAATGTAGCAATGTTTGAAGATGGGTCTTTGGGGAAGTGATTAGATCATGAGAGCTCTAATCTCATCAGTAGAAATATTTATTTTTTTTGATCCATTAATAATTTGAATAGACTACTGGGAAAAGGTGGAAACCGGGGGCAGGTCAGGCATGGTTGGAGGAAGTAGATCTCTGGGGGGAGGGGGCATGCTCTTGGGGATTGTAACTTGTGCCCAATCCTTTCTCTCCCTTTCTTTCTTTCTTGCACTCTTTCTCACGGTCTCTGTCTCTCTGTCTCTCTTTTTCTGCTTTCCAGCTGCCACTCCCTTCCACCATGATGTTTCTTCCTTGGAGCCAACCATGGGCTGAAACCTTGAAAATATGAGCCAAAATAAATATTTCTGACTCTATGTTATTTATGTCAGATATTTGGGGTCCAGCAATGAAAAGTTAACTGACACAAAAGGTATGTGGTAGGATGAATAAATACCTTATTCCCCTCCCCTCAAGATATTTATATTTTAATTCATGGACCTCACACATATTGCTTTATGTAGCAATAAAAAATGTAGATTTAAATATTTAAATAACAACAGTTCAGACATCTTTTACTCTTCTTGATAAGTGAAGAATATTCTGGAGTCTCTAGATACTAAATGTAATTGCAAAATTACTCATAAGATAAAGAGACAAAAAGAACAAAATTGGAGAGGAAATGTGAGGGGGAAAGCAGAAATTGGGTGAATGGTTACATACATACATACATATACAACTATACTGTCATATTACAAATGCACACATGTGTATACTGGGTTTCATATACACAAATACATTTCCTCAATTTGTTTGCTGAGAAGGCATCAAATCATTGACACTTCAGAAGCCAAGGTCTTGATTTATAAATACTATTTTCTTCAAAAAGTCACTTAAACTCCTTAGAGAAATGGCTGATTCTAAGATTGAAGCATGAAATACAAAATGATCTTGCAGTATTATTTTATAGCTATGAAATAAGAACAAGCTCAAAGAAACCAGGAGAAAATATAAAATCAATTCTAAAAAAGTCCCCAACAGCCAAAACTTAAAGAATGCAAGCAACAACATAAACAACTGTAATATTGAACTTTAATCTAAAGAATTTTAAGAATGGTTAAATATACAAAAAAAAAAAGACAAATCTTCCTTATAAAAGAGTTTCATGACATATTCAGATACTTTGTAATACAGGATTTTGGTTGAATTCGTCTCTTCTTGAATTTGGGCTTGATTTAATTACTCAGATGAAATAGAGTATGAAGAAACCCAAAACTATGTCAGCCAAGCATTTTTGTTTAATGTATGTGACCTTCAAAATTCAAGCCAACACTTACTCCCCATTTTCATGGTATTAAGACAAGAGACCTTTGCGGGAGTGATCATTAGGATGGTATTGCCCTCATGAATGGTATAATGCCTCATAAATGAGAAGTAACAACAGTTCAGACATCTTTTATTCTTCCATTTTTCCACCATGTTGTGGAAACATTCCTCCCCATGTTTCCCTTTCCAAACTTCTTCTACTTAAGGATATCAAGACAGCATGATCTGCAAAAAACAAAAACAAAACAAAACAAACAAACAAGTGTTCACAAGACACCAAACCTGCCAGTGCCTTGATTTTGGGATTCTGAGCCTCCATAACTACTAGAAAAATACATTTCTGTCCTTTCTAAATTACCCAATGTCCAGTATTTTGTTACAGCAGCATATATGGAGTAAGACATTGTGTGATTAAAGTTAACATCACCAATGACATAGAACATTATCAACTACCGTCTTATGATGAGCTGACAAGAGAAGTTCCTGTGAATGTTGTTCTTCCCCTGAAGCCATACTCAATTTATTAAAAAATGACTGAATCTCAATTCAGGAGATTTCAGAAAATACGTGACTGGTACTCTTCAAAACTGCCAAGGTCCTAAAAAAAGCAAGAAAAGACCTATAAACCAGGACATATGATGATGAGTGAGTAGACATGGTGACAATTGGAATGAATCTTGGGAAAATTAATGAAATTATTAAGGCTATGGTTTATATCACCTTACCAATGCTTGTTTCTTACTTGTGACCAATATAAGACAATGATATAAATGCTAATATTTACGGAATGTGAATGAAGAGTACATAGGAATATTCTGTATTGTATTTATAATTTTTCAATAATCCAAAATTGTTACAAATAATAAGTTTACAGTAAAACAAATTGTTCAACATATCTTATATACTGAAAAATAATTTCATCAGATACCAAAGGTATTATGGAAAAATACTATCAAACTTTTAATAATAGCAAACCTTTTCCTTACTGAGGTAAAATAATCATGAAGCATCAGCCATCTGTTTTTTTACATGACATCCCCCTAACTTTTTCCTCAATGGAAACATTTAGGGAAGGATTTCCAAAAGTATGAAATTCAAAAACCATAGTATTATTCAAATAAATATAAAATTTTCCATTTGTTTAAGAACTTTTTATCTGTTAATGATTAAACCTGCTACTTTATATAAAAATACCCACACCATTAGTTTAATTTACCACTGTGTTAAATGGTTTCTCTTTATAGACTTTCACTTTAATGGCTCTTATTAGACTACAAATCCTGCTGAGATTAGTTTAGCGAATATTTAATTTTTCTCCATGAATTGAAAGAACATACAATACTCAACTAGAAGGTACTATTAAATTTTCTATGGTAAAGCAAGTGGGTTTTCCCTCCAAAATATTCCAGTCTATGAGTAAGACAAAAATTGTTCACCTTGCCACACAAAGTTAGAAAGTGACTTCATGAAAATGATCAGTTTTCTATTCTCCCTGAGACTTTTTCATTCCACCTGAAAGCTAAACATAATACCTTTGAAAAAACTGTTAACAGAAATAAAGACCTCCCATAGATTTAAATGCATGACTACTGTCATTACAATCCATAGGAGAAAAGAAAAATCTCAAAATACTGCCCACCCTAGAAAAGGCATTTAAAATATTAAACTCTAGAAACCCCAAAGCTTCCCCTAAAATGTATTACTAGACAAGGTTGCAGTTATATTTGAGAATTTTACCCTTTTATTTTCCCTGAAGAACTCCACACAGATTTGGATTTCTTATCCCCACTCCCACTGCCTTTATTTTGGTCATGAATATCCTCTTTTGTTTTTCTTCTTCTTTTTTTCTTTTCCTTTTATTTTTTGATATTAATGGCATATTCCATAGTTGTTTGTTAGAAATAAGAATAAGACTACAAAAAGAAATTGTGCAAATTTGCTTAGTTTTTTTGTGGGGGTGGGGTAGGGGATTGAACTCAGGGAAACTGAACCACACTGAGTGGCATCCCCAGCCCTATTTTGTATTTTATTTAGAGACAGGGTCTCATTGAACTACTTAGTGCTTCGCTTTTGTTGAGGCTGGCTTTGAACTTGCAATTTTCCTGCCTCAGCCTCCCAAGCTGCTGGGATTACAGGCATGTGCCACTGTGCCCAGTAAATTGCTTAGTTTTGTAATCTATTATACTTTGGGTCACCAAAGATTTACTAAGATTATAGTAGAAACGTAAAAAAGAGCAAAAACAAAGAGGAGGTTTTTGGCCACAAGGAGCAAAGAGTCTCCAGACCTCAAGTTGACAATCTGCTATCATATGTGTTATTGATAACAGAACAACTCATGTATAACTCTACTACTAAAAATGTTAATATGAAACTTCTTTAATAAAACAGAAAAATAAAACAAATATTGGTAGTTTTGAAAAACAAAATCTGTTATTTTTTTCCCTTAGGTTGTTATTTACTTTCATAATCAGGTAACATAATACCAATTAATTGCTTCTTCTATGTTATTTGCTTGGAGCTGCTCCAGTCATTCACTATTCACTGTGGTTTTGGGAGACAAATTTCTATCCATTTCAATGTTGAATTGAAGCATAGTAACTAAAACTGAAGCCACATAAAAGCTGAGGAGTGCTTTATTTTAATTTAAACCCAAATCTAACTGGCTAAGAAGCTTATGTTTTTAAGTACTGTGACTTTTAAGTAATGTGATTTTTCTCCTTTGTCTTACTTCTATAAGTAAAATTTCAAAAAAGAAATGATTTAAATAAAATTTCGAGTTTGCTGCTGCTTTGAAGACATAATCCTGTAAGTAATATTTACTGAAAGCCCATTATGGGACAGATACTCTTCTAGGCATTGTGTACATATTAATCTTATAATCTTAAAACAATACTGTATAGCAATCAATGCCTATACCAGCAAAAGTGGACAGATTTCAAATATTTAAACTAATGATGATCTCAAGGACAGTAAAGCAAGAACAAAAGAAACTAGAATTAGTACAAGAATATCAGTGTAAAAATTAATGAATTAGAGTCTAAAACTAAAAAGGAACAAAGAAAGTTCAAATAATCAATGCATGCAAGAGTTGCTCCTTTGAAAACATAACAAATTCAACAAACCTTTAGGTAAATTGAAGAGACAGAAAGTCAGAGAGATAGAGGAGACAGAGAGAGAAGATCCAATTAAATAAAATGAGTTTCAAGAAGAGACATTATAGATGATATCACAGTAGTAAAATGTATTGCTAGGGATTATTTGGATAAACTATAAGCTAGCAAATTTTTAAATCTAGAAGAAATGGACAAACTTCTGAACACATATGACCTATCAAAACTGAGCCAATAAGATATAAGAAATCTGAATAAACTAACAATGAATAATGAAAAATAATCAGTAATGAAAATTCTCACAAAGAAAAGCTCAGGAGCAGCTGGCTTTACAGTTGAAATTTACCAAACCTCTGAAAACCTATCACCAGTTGTTTCCAAGCCGTTCTAAAGAATTCAAATAGGGGAACCCCTCCAGTGTTATTCTGTGAAGTCAGCATTAGTCTATTACCAAAACCAGAAAAGCACACACAAAAAATAGAAAACTATAGAACAACATTTATCCCTGATGAACATGAATATGAGAATCCTCAATAAGATGATAGCAAATCAAATTCAACAGGACATCAAAAAGATCACTCGCCAAGATAAAATTGGTGTTCTATCCTATGGTGCAAGGATGGTTCAACTGTATAAATGAATGCACATAATAAAACAAATCGACAGGATAAAGGATAAAATCATACGATCAGCTCAATAGAAAAAAAGAAGTAATTGATAAAGTTCAACATCACGTCACAATGAAATCACTGAGAAAATTTGGTATAGAAAGATCAGACCTCAACATAATAAAGGGTATAATATGCTACAAACTATGGTTAACATCACACTGAATAGGAAAACACCACAAATGGATGGAAATAGAGGACATTATGTTAAGTGACATAAGCCAATGTGAGAATGAAGAGCACTGCATGTCCTCTCTCAGCTGTGAAAAATTAAAAAAAAAAACACAAACTATTAAAATCTGCTTGAATGTATAATAGTGATGAGTAAAGGAAGTTGGGAAGGAGGAGGTGGGGTGGTGGATAAAAGGAGATTGGTTTTGATCAGTGCACAGTATATATATATATATATTTTATATATATATAATACAGAATCCCTTTAATAGGTATGATTAAATAAATTTTAATCAAAAAATAAAATAATTATTTAAAATCTCAAATCTGTAAGATTAGTACAATTATTATCCTCATTTTGTGGGTGAGAAAACTGAGACTTAGAGATATTACAGAGCTTTCCCAAAATCAAAAAATTAATCAGAGGGTATATCAGGGGTTACTGAGGCAGTCTTGTTTACTGTATTAAAAATATTACATTATACAAAAGAATTCAGTCTTATACTTTTCTGATTTATCAAAGATTTAATGCATTCTCAATATTATGTCTTTGGATCTTAGAGTTTAAATAATTTTAAATTTATAAGAATTTAAAAAATAAACCAAACATTTCAATAATTCTTTTAGCAATGTTTCATGATTTAAGTATTCATGTTACAATGTCACATACACATGTATAATAATAATATTCTAAAAATACTATATGTATGTATATCTACATAGTTATAAAGTTTCATTACATATTTAAAAACTAACTTGATATTCTCACTCTAAAACTGATAGAAAATTGAAGGATATTAGGACATGTGATCTTTTCATTATTGTTCAAATTAACATTATTTTATATTTATAAATTAAAAATTACATTTTCAAACATAAGTGTGATTTTTTTAGATTCAGAGTGTCATTTTGTACTAGTTAAAGTAAAATGCAATGAATGAAATGGAAACAAGAACATTCAGACTTACTTTTGGAGAGATTGAAGGGAATTTGAATTGTAAAAAGAGAATAATTCACTTGATATGTAGTTGCAATTTTTCCATCACTGTTTTGGCTAGAAGTTCTGTCCCATAGCATGTTTTCATCAGAGTCTAGAGTGAGTTGATTGACTTATCTGAAACAGCAGGGTTTGTTGTGTTTAAAAATGTATAGATTTTTATCTTCTGTGGCAGAAGTGCAAAAGCACCTCATGCAATGAGCATATTCTACAAATACAGAATGACATTGGGTCAAATTCACAAGTCCTCTAAAATTGACCCCAAACAACAGTTCCCAAAGATACAAATCTATAAACTTATTTCCATGTCCAAGCCTAATCTTTTGTTGTTGTTATTGTTATAACTTCCATAACGTGGTGCCAAAGATAAATGTGCTAGTGTGTGTTATATTTAAAGTTACTTGTTTTTGAAAAAAGGACAAATCTGAGTACATAAATTTTATGAAAAAAAAGAATAAATATGCTGAATTTTGTCAATTATGGATGTTTTAAAATAAGCTCAGCAAAGTTTAAGAAATGTGTTACATATGATCAAAATACCAATGACTTCTAGTTGTTTTTTTTTTTTATTTCTGGTATCTACTTGAAAGATATCATTTTAGGGAATTATTTTTTAGCAAACAAACATGCAGATATCCTCATTTCTTTTAATGTCATTTACAAAAAAATTTAAACATTCAGTAATCATATTTTATATTAAAAAGTTCTTCCAATGTAATCAATATTAGTAACTACTAATAGTGTACTAATATTATAGCAACTACCTTATGGTCCAATCCAAATAATTGCCTCCTGTGTATGATTTTATGAATAAAATGGGTAAAAATAAAGTTCAGTCAATTTACAGAAGGCTTGTAAGAGATACTTCCATGTAGGTTGTAGTTAAATAATTTGTACATGTTTTTATTAGTGCATGATAGTTATACATAATAGTGTGGTTCATTTTGATTCAATCATACAGGCACAGAATATAATTTGCTCCAGTTGAGTCTCCAGTACTTCCTCTTTTCCTCTCTTCCTCCCTTCCCACTCCATTTCTGTATCTACTGGTCTTGCATCAGTTTATTTATTGTCTATTTAATTGGTGCTTTATAGATACTCATGAAGGTGGAATTCACTCTATATTCATATATGTACAGAGAATAATTTGGTCAATTGCATCTCATAGTTGCCTTCTTTTCCTGTTCCTCCTTCCTCCCCTCAATCCTCTTATTCTACTCCTCTGATTCCCCTTCTGTTTTCATAGGCCCCCACACCTGAACACACACATACACTTATTTCCCCTTATTTTGGTCTAGCTTTGGCATATAAGAGAAAACATTCAACCTTTGATTTTCTGAGTCTGACTTATGTCATTTAGCATTATGTTTCACAATCCAATCCATTTACCAACAAATGCCATAATTTCATTCTTCTTTATGACTGAGTAAAACTTCATTGTGTAGGTAGATTTTTATCTATCTTTATCTGTTTATTTTATCTTTCTCTCTTCTCTCTCTCTCAAATATATATCAAATTTTCTTAATCAATTTATCTATTGACAAGCATCTGGGTTGATTCCATAACCTGACTATTGTGATTGTGCTGCTATAAACATTAATGCCTCTGTAATTTATAATATGTTGATTTTAGTACTTTTAAATAAGCACCATGAAATGGGAATAGCTGGGTCATATGGTGATTACTTTTCTGATCTTTTGAGAAATCTTCCATTGCTTTCCAAAGAGGTTATGCTAATTTGAAGCTCCTCCAATGACATGTAACTTTCCCCCAAAATTCTCACCAGGATTTATTTATTTATTTATTTATTTATTTATTTGTTTATTTATTTTTTGAGAAAAAGAAAGTTCATTGCATAACAAAGGAGATACACAGGGGATTCCTTTCCCACATGCTGTGATTCTGCTCATAAGGAGGAACAGGGGACTTTTAGAGAGATGACTCAAAGAATACATTCCATGTGTTCTTTGTAGGAGTTGTAATTCACTTGTTAACTTGGGAGATATTTATTTCTGAGATCTTCTGGTACCATCCCAAAGCCTGGATTACTTCATTTCTATAGTGGGTGTGTGCTTAAGAACAGATAACTCTGCCTAGGATGAGGAAAAAAGTTATTTCCCTTGAGATTACGGGGAGGGGGGGCGGGTGGTGGTTAGGGAGATAAGAGGGAGAGGAGAGAAAGAAACATGTCCATTTTAAACAAGAGTAGCAAGGGCTGTATTCAAAGCACAAAGTGGACCACTGTTACATTTCCCCATGTCAATTTCTACATTTCACTTCTATGGAAAAATAGGCAATGACATCTCTAAGCTGATTTCTGCTGAAAGAGAGCAATGTTGGGGGAAGTAACCCAAAGTCCTTATTCTCTATCAGGTGGGGCATGGCAGATAGGATATTCAACATTAGAGCAATTAAGAGGTCCACAGTGGCAGATAACAGATCACTGGACAAAGCTTACCAAGGGCAGGGATCATTCTAAGTCAATAATAAACAAGAGAGCAAAGAATTACTATTCATAAATTATTAGCACAAAATCAATTAGTATTTCAGCCAGTCTCTAAAAACCATGAAGACAGTAACTCATAATCATATCAGTGAAAACTAGATTGAGTTTATCAAAGTAGGAGGTTAGGAACAGGTTCAAATTAACTCAAGATCAACTTGCAACTCTGGAGTCCTTTATGATCATTATTAGTAGGCACTCACGCACAAGATCCCTTCCTTTATAGGGTCCAGCTTTATTTTTGGTAGGGCTAACACAAGTGTACATCTTAAGTTACACTAAAAATATACTACTGTTTTTCCATTTAAATGTCCATGTAGAACTGTGCTTAAGCTGTACTTTCCTGCCAGATGTTTAAGATCAGGTTGGTCAAAACTAACTTTGTTCCTATCAATATTTTAGAGACAACTGAAATTCCTCAGAAATCACTCTTGGGGACATGTATGAAGCCTCTTGGACCCTTTAGTTTTCTTCTACCTGTGGTGCCATCAATCAAGAGAGGTCAGGGTATTGTTGACTATATGTGGCTTCACTTGGAAGCATTAGGGCCATTGCCTCTCCAATGACCCTCCTCTTTGCAGAATGTGCACTGGTTGTCTTCCTATTCTCTAGGGTCCTCTTGATCTCCCTGATGAGCAGATAAAGTGACTCACGAGTGTTGCAGGACCCAGAGAGTAGTCTTGTCTTTCTCTGGGTGACTGACCTTATAGGGTAATGACAAAATGTTGGCTGCTTTTCTTTGGCCCTTCCTTGACTTTGGTCTTTAAGTTTTTAGTTTTAAACATCTGGTCAATTTTACCAGGTCAATTTTACCAGTCTTAACGTGGGAGTAACAGGTTCAACTTCAATATCTATAACTTTATAGTATTCCTTTCATTTAATTGGGTTAGAATTAGTACTGGAAGTCAGTATTATATAATACCTGTCTTATAGGTGAGAACTTCTTATCTTAAAATAACTCAATTTGTTTTATTAGAAGCAGTATCTCTGCAAAACAATTACAGGTAACAGTTATAAATTTACAAGGAAAATACAAAATGAAATTAACCAAGCCAAAAAATTCAATTTGTATAATAGCTATGAACCAATAAAAATGTTTTTTTATAATCTTAGACCTTTACTTAGTTATATATTATATCCCTGGTTTATTTTGTTATCACAGTAGTCTTTACAACAAAAATCCATATTTTGAACACACTTTAAATGAGCTAAAGTCCATCCTATTTTGGAGCCATTCTAACATGGAGTAAGATGAGAGTCAGAACCTTATCTCAAGAAAGGTGGAGCTCTTGAAAAATAACACAATACAATATTACATCTAAAACATGAATAAAACAAAGAGAGGTTTTAACTTTCTTTTTGTGGAAAAAGTGGCAAAATGCTTTCATGTTTTACAATGTCACCTTTAAACAGATCAGGCTATCCTTATGACCTTCCAAAAATACATTTAAATTTCAATTATAATTTGAAGAGTAACACAAAGTTGTTACATAACTCATTGACAACAGGTTACTTTATCCAGCTATAAAATATCAAGTGACATAAATAAATACCAACCAAATTTGTTATTTCTATATAAATCTGAGACTATTGCAGTAGATAGTTTTAGTTTGGAGAATACCAACTTGGCAAAATGCTTTCCTAAGCTTTACATTTAACTAATTTTAACTTTTAAAGTAAAATTTAGAATCCATAGTGTATGGTAATAATAATCACAAGTCTATATGGGTTAGCAAAAATTAAAGGCCAGCCTTAAATTTCTTTTACATTTAGGAAACAGTATTAAGGACAATACAATGACTTAGTCAAAACAAATAGATATAAGACAGATCTTCAAATGACAGTGTGGCCATTTTATGTCAGAGACAATGTATATAGGAGAGCACTTATTGGTTATCTTGCAAGTTAACTTATATACACTTTCATTTTATAAACTTTTACATAACATTTAGACAAGGCTTAGAAGATATAGTTCTCAGATGCATACATATACCTTGTCACATATATTTAGGGTGTCAACTATATTATTATAACCTAAATAAAAATTGTTTGCTTAACAAGTTACAA
This sequence comes from Callospermophilus lateralis, assembly GCF_048772815.1. Classification (NCBI taxonomy): domain Eukaryota; kingdom Metazoa; phylum Chordata; class Mammalia; order Rodentia; family Sciuridae; genus Callospermophilus; species Callospermophilus lateralis. The sequence continues at coordinate 20,280,486 of NC_135308.1, read as the reverse complement.
AGTAATCATTTAAAATTTTAAATCAGGTACAAATCCTAATTTCTTTAAGACTTAGTTTGCCAATATAATAAAACCCAATACAAGAAAATTATCTTCATAGATAAAAGCAAATCAATGTTTCAGACTTTGCTTCATAATAGTACATTAAAATTCAAATAGCATTGACTGTGTTAATTATAGCTAATTTAGTCACAAACACAAACTTTTTAGGATTTACTTTCTACAGACCTTTTGTGACTTACTTAGACAGTCACAACTTGTTTACATCTCTGGATTTTTTCCTCTTTCATCTTGGACTTTAGCAAAAGAATATTACTTTACCAGGCAAAATACTTTTTCATCCAGAAACATTTCTTTTAACTTTGAATTTTTTTGTACTAAAATATTTCCATACTTTTTTATCTTCTATTTTTTCTAGTTTCAGACTAGAAATTTCTTTTATCTTTTCTAGTTTCAGACCTTTTCTTAAATTCATATTCTGAATCAGTCCTTATGAATGATATCTGTGCATTTAGTTTACACGATAAATTTTATTCCAAGAGACAGTTAGACAATCCAACATGTACAAAAATTGTGTCTTTATATATTTTCCCCCAGGTTGCATAAGAGATTGGAGTACAGGATATTTTGGAACCTGATCTATCTCTCTTATCATTATCACAATGACATCAGCCTAGTCACATATATTTAGGGTGTCAACTATATTGTTATAACCGAAATAACACTTGTTTGTTTAACCAGTTACAAAGTAATCATTAAAAACTTTAAAACAGGTACAAACTCTAATTTCTTTAAGACTTAGTTTCCCAAAGTAATAAAACCTAATACAAGAAAATTGCACCCATCAATTGCACCTAGAGACTCCTGTTGGGCCTTTTTATTATACTGGGCACACTGACAAGCAATGAAGAAGGGTTTTTTTGTATTTTCTTTAGGCTTCTTTGAAGATCCTTTTGCAGAGACTGCCTACAAAACATGGGTTGGCCTTAGTCTCTGTCTTTTTCTTTTCTGGGTAGGTACAGTTGTTTATTCCGCCAGTCTCCCCAGGTATTTAGTTTGATGGGATACTGTTGCAGCAAGAAATACTTTGCCCCAGTGCTGGATATCCCCTGGCCAAATGGGGTGTCTTGTCAGCTCTTAAAAGGGTGACTGTTCCCTATAATTCCCCTGGGATCATAAACTGTGCTGAAACCCACTGCCACATCCTTTATGGCCAGCAGCCTCCATCCACACTCATCTCCAGAGGCAAAAGGGGTTAGATAAAATAATTCTGGGTGCTTTAACACACCTCTTTCACTACTGGGTAGATCTTCCAAACAACAGCTGAACAAAGAAACTATAAAACTCAATAACACAATTAATAACTTAGACTTAATTGACATATACAGAATATTTTGTCCTTCAACGAGAGAATACACTTTCTTTTCAGTAGCACATGGACCTTTCTCTAAAATAGACCATATACTATGCCACAAAGCAACTCTTAGCAAATATAAAAAAGTAGAGATACTACCCTGCATTCTATCAGATCACAATGGAAAGAAATTATAAATCAATGATAAAATAAGAAATAAAAGCCACTCCAACACCTGGAGACTAAATAATATGCTACTGAATGAACAATGGGTTGCCAAAGACATCAAGGAGGGGATTAAAAAAATTTTAGAGGTGAATGAGAACAAAGATACAACATATTGAAATCTCTGGGACACTATGAAGGCAGTTCTAAGAGGAAATTTTATTGCATGGAGTTCATTCCTTAAAAGAAGAAAAAGACAACAAATTATTATTTTGTTTTTTACCATTTAATAAACTTGAAGTATTAAAACCCACTTCATCAGTTCAATATTTAAAACACAACCTAGTATTTTTAGGCAAGCAAAGATGAAAGGTTGTGGCTTTGGGTTTTTCTGAAGTTACTGACTTCAGATGGTTTCCTTCAGGCCACTGAAAGACAGATCATGGATTGTCACAAGACATTGTTGGCTCCTGTGTGAAGTGGATTTTCCAAACCACATGGACTCCAAATTCACACATGACAACCTGGGCTGTCATAACAACCGGGCAGAAACAACTCCTGCAGGGATGCATTGCACAAAATGTACCAAAAGGTCTGCTGGAAGGAAGCTCTGGGCAAGCAATGATCTGTAGTTTCTTCCACACATTTTTCAGAGTGGAGAGGAGCATGTATGGTTTGTTATATCATCTTCCAAGTTACAATATTCAGTACGACAAAAGAAGACCTTCTGAGCAATACTGCATGCCACAAAACATCAGTCTGTTGAAAATATCATGAATTATGCTTTATCATCGTAGCTTACATATTAATTCTTTCTCTTCCCAAAGGTTGGAATTTTAAACCTCAAAACTAAAACAAAACACATTAGAGAAGGAAGAATATATGTATATGCATATGAATATACATATACACACATATGTAAACATATATACATATACGCATACATATTTATACATACCTATATATAAACATATACATATGTGTATACACATACACACATACATACACACTAATACACACACTATGGAAAATTTACAAGTATTTATTGATTGTGCAGGTCCAGTAACTAAGCCACATTCTCCCATTCACAGATACTTTCTGAATGACCAAAGATGTTGCCATTGGTAATTTTTATAAAACCTGAATATTCTGAGTTACTACATCATAATTTAGAAATTCAAGTAAATAGATACATTTGTGTATTCATTGGAACTTTCATTCAACTTTTTATTTAAATGGCTCAGGATCAATAGTAACAGAATATATTAAACTCATTTGTTCTGAGAAAGCATTTTTTGTTCTAAAAACTAAATTCTCATCACATTAGATGCAGAAAAAATGTGACAAAGTTCTGTATCCTGCCATGATAAAAATTCTCACTAAATTAGGTCTAGAAGGAATGCACCACAACACAATAAATTTCATTCATGAAAATCCCTCAGATAACAGTAACTCAATGGTGGAAATTGGAAGCCTTTTCTTTTAGATCTGGAACACAGGGATGATGACCATTTTTACTACTTATATCCAATATGCTATTGAAAGTCCTTGTCAGAGCAGATAGGCAACAGAGAGTTAAAAAAAGAAGATATCCAAACAAGAAAGAAAGTTGCTAAAGTGTCACTATTGGCTAATAATATGTTTTATATAGAGAAGACCAGAGTGATGTTACCAGAAAGAAAGAAAGAAAGAAAGGAAGGAAGGAAGGAAGGAAGGAAGGAAGGAAGAAGGAAGGAGAGAGAAAGAGAAAGGAAGGAAAGAGAGAAAGAGAGAGAGAGAAGAAAGGAAGAAAGGTGGGAAAAATCTAATAAAAATCCACTAAATTTGCAGGATACAAATACAACAAGCATAAATCAATAGCATTTCTCTACACTAACAAAAAAATTACTTTAAAGAGATATTGAGAGAGCAATAGCTAATAACAACAAAAGAACCTAGGAATAAATTTCAAGAAGGAGGTGACAGGCCTAAACAATAGAAACTATAGAATGTGGACAAAACTGAAAACACAAATAAGAGAAAATGTATCACATATTCATGAGCTGAAATAATTCATGTTGTTAAAAAGAATGTATTATCCCAAATAGCTATAGACTTAATGCAATTTCTATAAAATTATAACTTCATTTTTCATAGAAAAAGAAAAAAACCCTAAAATGTATCTGGAACTACAAACAAAAACACCTCAAACAGTCAAGGTGATCATGAGCAAAAACAACAAAGCTGAAGGAATCTCACTACCAGATTTCAAATCAACAACAAAGCTATAGAAATTATAACAGCATGGCATTCATTGCCAAATGGAACAGAATAGAGAACAAAGAAATGAAGCCATGCGTGCATCATCCACTGATTTTCACAAAAGTATGCAATGGGGAAAAATCGCCTTACCTATTAATAGTTCTGGGAAAACTGGATTTCCACATCCCAAAGAATGAAATTGAACACTTATGATACACAAAAATCAACTCAAAGTGGATTAAAGACTTAAATATGAGACCTGAGACTATAAAACTATTAGGAAAAATATAGGGGAAAGTAAGGAAAAGCTTCTTGAAATTGTTCTTGGAAATCATTTTTTTTTTTTTGGCTAAAACATTGAAAGCTCTAAAGAATAAAAAGGAAACTTAGACAAGTAGGATTACATTAAACCAAAAGGCTTCTGCACAACAACAAAGGAAACAAGCAACACTGTGCTGAAACAATTTAAGAACTGGGAAAAGATGCCAGCTCTACATCTGATAAGAAATAAGGATCCAAACACACAGGGAACCCAAACAACTCAATAACAAGAAAACAAAAAAAATCTAGGTAAAAAACAGACTCGGGATCTGAAATAGAAATTTCTCAAAAGAAGACATACAAATGGTCAATAGATATAGGAAAAAATCTTTAATGTCATCGATCATTACAGAAAGGCAAATTAAAATTACAATGAACTATCACTTCACACTTGCCATAATGACTTTTTAAAAGATAAAGACTATTATTGAGGATGTAAAGAGGAGCAAGCCCTTGGACACTGTTGTTAGAAATGTACAGACATGATGAAAATCAGTTTGGAGCTGCCTTGAGACACTGAAAATAGAAATTCCATATGATCTAGCAGAAGTTTGGACATCGATTTTTGAAGAGATGTCTGAGTTCCAATCTTCATTGAAACCCATTACCCAAGTTGAGGAATGAACCCAGAAGTCCAACAATAGATGAATGGATAAAGGAAGAATGCTCTATAGACCCAAGGGGATACTCTCAGCCTTGAAAAATAAGGAAATTCTGATATTTGCCACAACATGAATGGAATTAAAGAACATTACATTAAGTGGTATTGGACAGATGCAGAATGACAAAAACTGCATGTTGTTACTTACATGTAGGATCTGAAGTAATTGATTTCACAGGAGCAGACTATAGAATGGTGGTATACAAGCTGGGGGCAGACTAGAAGGAAAGGGACGGAATCCCAGGAGGAATATTATTTCTCTTTTTTGTGTTGAACTGTGTACCATGGAGAATGTAGTTAATGACATGATATTTTACCTTTCAAAATTGCAAAAATTGTAAATTTCAAATTGTCTTATCAGAGACCCCAAAACAAAAATAACTTCCTTAATTACATCACTTTTAAGTATATGCTTAGTCTTTAAAATAAACTTTAAGAATTATTAAGATACATCCATCACAGTCTTCCTTATACCTTTATTGGCATTTTTCATTCACTCTGGTATTCTTTTGTCTCCTGAAACCATTGATTCATTTTCCCACATTTTTTTTCGTTTCAGTGGCCCTTGGACAGAGCTTTTATTTAACAAGTCTGGAAATTATATCTCCCTCTGCCTTTTCTGTGCTGTTATTCAAATTTATTTTATTCTGTATTCAAATCTGCACTGTTCCCCTTTTCTATCCCAAAGTATTTGCATGTTACTCTTTGCTATTCACAATCAAAAGACACAATTTGATTTCTTTTCTTGTTCTACCATTGCACTTATTATGATTAGCTCTTTGAGTGGCAAGCCTCTTCACTGCCAATATTATTTTCATATTCATTTTATTTCCATTAAATCTCACATTATATTCAACTGTCATTTGATATTTTCTTGAATTTTTAATATTTAGGCTCTCTTGAAGATATATATATGTATATATATATATATATATATACACACACACACACACACACACATACATACATATATAAATGAAAAATATTTCTCTAGAGCAGGAAAGAAATGAATAAGTTTAATTCATTTGTTAACATTTGATCATTCAGCAAATGTTTATTAAATACCCATTATATACCAAGCATCTGTGTATGCACTAGGGACACAGCAGTGAGTAAGCAGTGAAATCTCCATCTTTGTAGGACTCAAATTCTAGCCATGAGAAAAGGACAGGGAGTTAGTATCCATCTACATAAAGTAAACACATCCTGTGTTATAGAATGATGGGTGCTAGGAATAAAATGCCAAGAAGGGGTATGGGGAATGTAAGGGTGAGGATATAGTTTTTAAAAATGGGGCTATAAAACTTCTCCCTCTGAAAATAGAAGTTTTAACTAATGGTCTGAGAATGAAGAAGCTGTGTATATGTGACACAGTAAAGAAAGAGAGTCAGGTAGAAGGGGGACAGAGAAAGAATAATCACATGCAAAGTGTCCTTAGAAGAGGGAAATAAAAAGACCCCGGGTTTGGGTTGTGGCTCAGTGGCAGAGCACTTGACTAGCATGTGTGAGGCACTGGGTTCGATCCCTGGCACTGGCTTCCATGTGTATAAAGTACAGCCTGTAGAATTGTCTGTTTAGCATTCGATGCCATTACACACAGCTTTTATTTTTAAGTTTCTAACAGAATCTTAGAGCCAAGTGCTTAGTATTGTAGGAAAGTGACATGCTAAATAATGAATATCGTCAATATTTTGATTAAGTTTACAGTAGCTTATGTTGATCTTTGGTGTTTATCCAATATCCAGTTCTTGTCTCTAGGGTACTGTTATGTTTAAACTATTAATCCAGGAAGAAGATTAAATATTGTACTGTTTTATTGTACTGCTCTGGGTGGTGTGCCTCTTGTACATGTAAAGATTTATACATTTTGTTCATGATAATATTGCTAGGAGCTACTACATATGCCTATTATGTTTGTATAACCAATTCATGGGAGTTTTATGCAGACTAATGGCAATCTGGTAATTCATTAAAAGGAAGCAGATCAAATGATGGAAAATTTAGAAATACCCAGAGGTATAATCGCAACCACAGAATGAGATATTGTATGTATCTCATGAACATAAAAACATCTTAGAAAATAATGACACCGTTTGCTCTACTGTTCTCTTAAGCCAAGAAATCTTTCTATAACCATATTGCTCTCAAAAATGCAGCTTCCCTATCTTAAATTTTCATGTGTGTTTTTCTGCTGTAACAAACCAAATGTAAGGCTAACATTTTATTGACTATTATTGAAAAACATTTTGCTCAAAGGAAAATTATTCTAAAAAAGCAGATAAAAATTAACTAAAGATAATTCAAATCATTCATTTACAAATTTCTTCTTGGCACAGTTAATTAAAATCAATAAATTTATTTATTCTTTTCAAAATGGTCATAAATTTGCTGTTTAATATGTTCTTATCATATGTATCATTTCTAGACTTACTATTCTGACAATATGCTTCTAGATAGGTACCTGTTGGTTTTACCCTTACAAATGTTTCAGTCTCAGCCTCTATGAATCTTCAATTTAGAAGCCATAAATTTTCTGGCTGGTCATGGAAGGGCATAGCCTACTGTATGATCCCTCTTCCCTAAGGAATTGTCAGAATGATAGTAAGGTGTGAAGAATCGCTATGTTCCATTTGGTCCCTGAATTAAATAGAAGACAACAGACGGATGGAAAAATGGGAGTTCACAGGAACCAATTCATTCCAAAATTGCCTAACAAATGCACAGACCCAACTGAAGCGGAAAAATCTTACTATTTTCTTTTTAAAAAGAAAATAGACTTATTTTTCTGAGTTCAGAGGACAAAAGATGATGACATACTGACTTCTTTCAATCGTCATTTCCTGTCCTTTGTCCCAGTGCTGAGGAACATAATATTATAAATTTCTTATAATTTAAAAGATAGTAATAAATGGAGGCCTTTTATTTTGTAGCCTTTTGGTTACTTATTCAATAAGAAGAAAGCTATGGCAAAAAAACTTATCACACCAAGCATGGAAGTAAATGTATACTCCCTTTTTTTGTCCAATTCCAGTGATGCTTACTTCTTAATTACAATATGCATCCTCTGGTCTCTCTTACCCAGAAGTATTATATTAGAAATCAAGACTTGATTATAATGAGAAGATATTCTCTTGAGTGCCAACCATTACAAGTGGAAATCCAATTATTACTATGTAAAAACATTGTTTGGCAATTTAACACACTTTTGTGGTGGAACACACAAGGCATTGAAATATTTTAATAGTCTGCAGATGTTTAATGAGTGTAAGTTTTAATTTGTTTGTGTATTATGTTATTAGTTATGAGTACATAAATCCAATCTTTGTCTTTTCTTGACGCACCTGGTCAAACAATCGCAAATAGAATTCTTTGCAAGCAATAAAAAATTATAAATTGTCTAATATGTGCTTGACACAAACACTGTGATTGAAAGTTATAATAATTTAAATACAGAATTTATGTTCCCTTCCAATGAACCTAGAGCAATAAATACATAACTGATGTTCCTAGCTTCCTTTGGAGGAGTCATGCCTAACTACATGCACCAATATATCTCCAATTTATAGCCTGTTATGTTGTATTTTAATAGTGAGTTTTCTAACTTTTCCTGCCTTGGAAATTGTCATTGTTCTCAAAGGATAGGTATTTTATATTCTGTGGGTCTAATAAAAAAGTATCCAGATCTAGAAGTTAAACAAGTTAATTTTATAAGTTAGTTTATTTTAGATAATCCAGGGAGGTTATCTAAAATATATTCAGCAAACTGGAAACCTCTGGGAAACATTTCAAAACCTCCATTTAATTGTTTAAATAACCCCAAAACTTAGCTAATGCAAAGAGTTTGTTTTTTTCTTTGAAGAGCACATATAATGTACTACAATAAAAATAAGGATTATATATTTCATATTTATATGTTGTATTATAATAATATGAATAATTTCTCCTAGTATATTTTCACAGTATCACCATTGTTACATTTCTTTGCAAGCAATTTGTGGCATATGAATTTTAATCAATATTCTAAGTAAAATCAGATTCAATTTTTTTGGTGGCTGTACTCATCACTTTCCCTTCTTATTCCATACATTTGATCTTGCACTTGAGCATTTGTTTTCTGAAATAAATCCTTTGTATATCATGTGGTACTTTATTTCTGGCATCATTGGCTTATTGGGAATATTAGGATAAGTCTCATGAAAACCCTTGTGCCTTCTATGATGTCTTCCGCTAAATAAAACTTCCTGTTTCAAAACCTTCAGTGTTGCTCATTACATATCTGTAAAATTCAAAGCCTTTGAAAGACCAGATGAAAATCTTCATAATCTGCACCTTGTAAATATCACTCAACTTATTCTACATACTCAAAGATTTGTTTGTCTCACATATGCAAAATCATCTGTAATTAATTTTCCACCATATCTTCTTGTCTTTGCACATACAATATTTTCTTTTGGTTGCCTGGAATCCCCCAATATTCTTTAAGAGTAATCTAAATGATATCTTCTCCAAGAACCCTTGATTCTAATATTTCAGCTGAATAGATTTTAGGCAATACATTTTAAACATCTCTTAGAAGACTTTGTGTTAGGGCTGGGGATATAGCTCAGTTGGCACAGTGCTTGCCTTGCAAGCAAACGCCCCTGGGTTCAATCCCCAGCAACACACATACAAAAAAAAAAAAGTAAAATAAAAAAGCTTTTGTTAAACTTTTGTGGTTAAAAAATACATGAGCTATTTCCCCGACCCAGAAAATGCCACAGATTAATGATGAACTACATTACATTCTGTAAAGTTCCATAAAGTCTTGTATGTGCCATATCATAACATATAGCAGTGCTTAACTTATGTGTCTTATCCTCCTTAACCTATATTCTTATCCCCAGAATATAAACACCATTAGTTTAATGATCATGTCTTATTCATCAGCATGTCACAAACTTTGAATAGGTTTTTACTATTTAGAAATAGATATAAAATAGAACTCTTCTCTAATACTTCTAATACTTGGCTAATTTTCATAAAACACAAATGTCATATTTTTATGTTTTGTCAACACCATGAATGTAAGTAAGCTGCTTAAGTTTTCGAGCCATGACTTCTATTTATTTTTAATCCTCTTAAATCTCCACTTAGTGTATTCTCAACATGTATTTATAATGGATTAAAGATAGTCATAATTTGAAGACACTATTGAAAAATTAAAGGCACATATAAGTAAGAGATATTTTTCTGAGATGTAAATATTTTAATGTTTTATTATAGAGCACTGAAACTTTGAGGAACATTTGATATTGCATAAAAACAAATGCATCTCATTCAAAAGCTATTTATTTCAACTAAATATAAAATTTAAAGAAAATTCAATATAATATAGATTAAACAAACTCATCATAATTAGAACAAAATTTACCTATAAAATATTATAAACATAGACCCAATTTGGATTCATTTTTTTAGGTAATTATTCAAACTTTAGCATACTTTGCTGAAACATTAACAGCATTGGTTTTCTGATATTTTTTAATCTAAAAAATACATATTTACCTTTTATGTTTATCTTGCAATACAGAGCACATTTATCTTACATTACAAAAATCCACAATATATTGTTAAGATTTTTTCTATTACCCAATGATATATTTTAAGAGAAATTATGATATTAAAATTAATGCTCTCAATAATTCAATATACACTATTTCTGGAAATGTTCTTTTTTTTATTCTGGGGATTTAACCCAGAGATACTTTACCACTGATACATATCCACAACCCTTTATATTTTTATGTTTTATATTCAGGCAGGATCTCAGTAAGTTGCTTAGGGCCTCACGAAGTTGCTGAAGCTGGACTCAAACTTGCAATCCTCCTGCCTCGGTATCCTGAGTTGGTCATTTCCTTTAGTAGATCTCAGTTTTCATGTAGCACTATTTCTCTTCAGCCTGAATAATGATATTTGATGTTTTTTGTACTCCAGGTGTGACAACAAAGAATTCTTTCAATTTTTATTTATCTGAAAATAAGGAATATTTTTGAAGAATATTTTCATCAGGTGTAGACTTTTTTTTTTTTTACCCAACATTTCAAATATGTTTCTCTGGCTTTATTTGTCTTTTATTGTTTTTAATGAGAAATCAGCCATCAGCCTTTGCATTTATCATTGTTTTTATCTTTGGGTTCTCTTTTCTTTTTTCACTGACTACCTTTAAGGTTTTCCCTTTCATTTTGTTCTCACAGTGGTTTGGCTATGATATGCCTTAACATGATTTTCCATCTGATTATTCTGCTTGAAATTTATCAAGATTTTTGTTTGATCTCTTCACTAAATCTGAAAAATATTTATTAATTATTTCTTTAAATTCATTTCTAATTCATTATCTCTTTCCACTTCTTCTGAGACCCCAATGATACACTCTCAATACATTTTATATTGTTCCACTTGTCATTCATGACATGTTTATATGTTTTAGTTATGTTTCCTCTATGTTTTAGCCACAAAGAAATTATTTCTGTGATTTCATATTTGTTAACCATTCTTCTGCGTTTTAAAACTTACAGTTAAGCCCAGGTCCACCTAAAGATAATGGGCTCAGATATCACAAAATACACTACACAAAACATCAATAAAGCAATGTTAAGCTTATATTTATAACCAAATTACATTTATGAAATATAATTTTTTACATTAATTAAATGTAACACAGCATTTATTCTAAAGAAGCAAACAAAATATTTCAAGAGTCTGCTGATATTAGCAAAGCCATAAAGTAAATAATGAGTAGTTGTATTTACAGAGTATTAACTGAATCCGTACTTTGTACTATGGAGAGAGCATTTACTTACATGAAGTGTGTGGAAGAAACACTCCTATATCATGAAAGAAAGGAAATGGTTTTCTCACAGATATAATGAAGTAATATGAACAACTAGTTTCATTAGAATATTTAGGATCAGGCTTATTAAAATCTATACATACTGTAAAAATTGCTGATTTTTTTTACCAAAGGAATTAAATTTTTCCAATGGGAATATTTTTATTGTTTGGATTTTCCAGCATAACAGTTTACCTATTTTTAAGTAAATAATTCCAGTAGTAAAGTTTCATTGAGCACCATTTTTATTGTGATAGATATAATTCAAAACTAAGTGAGAGTTGTCCCTCAGAAAAACTCAATTTAGAGAGTAGTACTTATGGTTTGGACTTCAGATAAAAATAGCAACTAAAAAATTTAAGACACATCATCTGGTAATGGTGTTTAGAAATGCTTTAGTTGGTCAATTATGTAATGGTTTCTCCATGATGTGTTTTGGCCTGGTTAGTCTGCCTAAGATTTGGTACCTAGGTTGTCCTAGATAAATGAATTTTCTCAGAAGTCCTTTCCTTTCCAAGGATTTTCATGCTGGCAAAGATGCTGAGCAATTTCATGCACTGTCATTATTTCTACCAACATGGTCACTTTGTTTAAGCACATGGTGGCAGAAATGGAGGCTAAGTGATATTCAAGGAGTCCTTAGCCTTGACTGGCTGAGTGATAAAAAAATGTATGTTTTACTTTCTGGATGCCATTTGGTTATCAGTTATTTAAAAGAACAATGTTATTATAGTCTTAGACTATTTGGTGGCCCACTTATATCATTCAACTCTGCCCATAAAATAGAACACTAGAATAAAATACAAAAGTGCATAAATGACATTAATCCTAGGGAACACATTAGTATTTAACCATGATGACAATTTAAGTTAATGAATGAATAAATAAATAAATAAATAAATAAATAAATAAATAAATAAATAAATAAGGTGATCCGGCTTAAATTTTGGCTAAGAAAGTAAAATTCTTACCTACAACTTTTAGCAAATAAAAATATAGATAGCTTAATGATATAAATGTGAAAAAAAGAAACTATAATATAACAAAATTTTAATAATTAAATAGCTTTGTGATGAGATGCATTTCTATACATTTAATAAGTATTATTTAACACATACTAAATAGGAAAAAATGATGAATGACACGGATATAATTTCTGCCTTCTTGGAGCCCACATTCAGTAGGGACTTGAAATTCCAAAAAATGATTTGAACTTTAAGATTCAGTTTTTAAAAATAACAAAATTATTATGAATTAAAATAAAGGCTATTAGAAAAGAAATCAAAAATAAACAATTATGTTGCTGCAGGATTCTCCAACTTAGAAATCATGGTTAAGGAACAGTAATATAAGCTGATTTCTAATTAGACATAAAAGGTGAGAAGGCCCTAACCACACAATTTCAAGGGGGACACACCAACTAAGAGGAGCAGGATGAGCAAATCTCACAAAGTGCACTGAAGGAGCACAGTGGCATAAGAACTTGGCAGACTTGGGAGAGTGACACTACAGAGTACTGCCAGTAGCAGATGAAAATTGTTAAAATCTCCATTTATAAAAGTATAACCAAACCAAAAAATGAACAAGAGTCTGATTTACAAATGTCTAGCTAGATCAGAATAATATCCTTAATTTCCTCTATTTTAAGAACATCAAAAGAAGACCTAGTATCATGACAGAAAAATGGGGTAAGGTCATGAACTGTCAAGTCATGATTTAGAAATGCTTATAGCTAACAAAGATAAATCAACAAACATGCTTAAACCCACAATGCAATTTAAATGAGCTTGGCATAATTAATATTTTTAATTGTAATATCAAAACCTTTGCGTTTAGGGTAAACCTTTTTAAACTGTGTTTGGAGATAAAAGTAGCAGCAAGTTGTCAGTACATATCAGTGTAGCTTACCTCACAGAGGAAGAAGTTTATTCTCTTAAGATGCTTCAGTTGAATAAAATAATATGAATATACAAGATGTTTATCATCATATTATTCTAAAAACTGGAAAAAATTAAAATATCCAGCAGTAGCATTTGAAAGTGACATATTATGTACCAATTAAGAGAAATACATACTCTAATAATAAAATGATTAAGCACTGAAGGTATGTATAAATGAAAAGTCCAAGAAATTACAGGGCAAGCACATTAATTTCTTAAACATACTTTATATTTGAGAACATAATTTCAAAATTTTATCAGTGATTATGTGGGGAATTGGAATTTTTAAGTGTATTCTCATTTCTCTGTAAACTTACATTTTTTTACTTTAACTGGTATTGGTTATAAAATTTTAAATATAAAGCATGTTATCTAAAACAAGATAATGATTTAGTAGTAATTATCATAACTATGCATAATAGCCCTCTTTTGGTACTTAATTTTGTATCATCATATTATTTGCCTCTAGTAATCCCAGATGTAAGAAAGGACAGTTTTCCAAATGTGATTTCTTCTTTTTTGTAACAGCTCCCATCTAAGACTCCCTTATAATATACTAAATTGCAGTCAATTGAAAAATAGTATTAAAAGTAGTTATCTTTTATCTTAATGGAAAAAAAACCTCTTGCTTCATTTTCTTGTAAGTTAACTTTTGCTTTTCTTCAGGTCATATGCAAGCATGTTTTTAAGGAGAAAAATCGAGTGCAATTTTTTATATTCTAGTCTTTTTCATTTTCTCAATTGCAAAATTTTAAGCTCTCCTTTTAATACATGTGTAGTATATCAAGTACTTATTTTTTTTTACATTACCATTAAGTTTTCCATTTTAAAGAATAAGACATTAGTTGTCATGGTGTTGCCCTTGACCTATTTAAAACCATAGTTCTCTATTTCATTCTTTCACATAAAATATATAACAAATTGCTACCTAGTTGATTAACAAAGGAACCTGTGAAGAAACTAAAGAATAAAATTCTTTTAAAATATAAGTGCACTGCTGTTTTTGACAATATCACTAAAATCTCATGGTCATGCATAGAATTTCTTGAAACTGTGAAAGTTTTCGTGTGATATGCATAACTGACACACATTAAATAATTAAACTCAGTCCTCTTATAGCCCTCATGGTCTAATTCTCTTCATAGAGAATATGGTCAAGCATTTAATTTTGTTAATGCAAGGTCCTTTCTTGACCTTCATCTTACCTCATACATTAGCTAGTTTACAAAGTCCTTTGCATATGATAGAAGTGATATTATGTGAGCTCTGGGCCTTAAGAAACTTGGAGGAGTTAACATTCTCTATTGGAAAGTTTACACCATGGGAATAAGCTCCGAATTCCCACTAGAATATTCCTCGGAACATTTCTCTACCTCTAACCTTTTTACAGAATAATGATCTGAGAAACTTCAACATACATAGAAAAAATACGATTTAAAAATATTTATAGTAGAAAATAGAATAAATTATGTGGTTATGCAGTTAAAATCCAGACAGCTCGATAGCATAGTCAAGGGATCTATTTGAGAACACAAGAGCATTACAATTTATAATAAAACAGCTTATGTCATGCACTATCCTAGTTATAAATTATCTATTAACTAGATTGCTTTTAGTTTAGGCTATAATAATAAATACTGCTTCTATAAACATTCCCACACAAGTCTTTGTGTGGACATATATTTTTATTTATCTTGGTATAAATACATAGAAACGGAATTGCTGGTTCATACAACAAGCTGCTTTCAAGCCATTGTAAGCCAAATCCTGCGTCTAAGTCTGCTCTGAGTCAAGTAAACTGTCTTGTACCCTTTGTGTCATAAGACTTACTGGTTTCTCTCATAGCTGATATTTTTCATGAAAACTAAATATTTAAGAATAATACAGCCGGGCCGGTGGTGCATGCCTGTAATTCCAGAGGGTCAGGAGGGTGAGGCAGAAGGAAGATTGCAAGTTTAACGCCAGCCTCAGCAACTTAGTGAAGCCCTAAGCAACTAATTGAGACCCTGTCTTAATATAAAAACTAAAAACGGTCTGGGGATGTGGCTCAGTGGTTAATTGTTACTGGGTTCAATTCCCAATTGCAAAAAAATAAATGGATAGATAGATAGATAGATAGATAGATAGATAAAATAATGTAACAGCTCTGGACTGTTTTATTTTCCCTTTCAGTCTGTCAAAGTTTTTCTTCTCATGTTAGTTTTCTGTGTGGATTCGCAGTATCAATCCTGGGTATAGTTTAGTCATAGGTTACTTGGTCAGAGATTGTGCTCAAACCCTCAAGCCGATAAGGGGTCTGTCCTCTGCTGAATAAGCATCCCGTGGGCTGGGATCACATACATTGTTGCAGCTGTCCTGAAGTCTTCATGGAATTTCACTCTTTGTGGAAACCTTTGGTTTCCCTTATACAGATGCATTTAAACAGACTAGAAGCTAAAGAGAGCTTACCTCGGTTCTCCCTCAGGTTTCAGAATTTCGCCATTAAATTTCTGGCTGGGCCCTTTCATGCCATAAACCTGGACCACAAACTTGATTTTTTTCTGTTTCCAACAAAATCTGCCAGTTGTAGTTAGCAAGGCCATCAGTTTTCACATCTCGGGTACTGAATGTTCCATCTCTGGCACAAAAGCTGCTGTCTTTTTCATCCAGCTCCAATTTGGTCAAGCTAGAGTGTCCACCTGCCAACTGGGGAGGGCATGGGGGCTGATGGGGTGGTCTGCAGCAAGAAGAGTTCAGCATTTGGATTTTCTCCATCAGACCAGAATAAACTCTTCTCAAGTTGTCTTCCAATTTTTGTTGGTTTCTTGTGTCCTAAGATTTTGTTTTTAACAAATTTCTCCTAATTTTAAACTTGTTTTCTTTTCTTTGTGTATGTGTGTGTCTTTTTTTTTTTTTTTTTTTTTTTAAATTTAACTTGTTTTCTCCATGGAATTACCCAAAGGGAACCTCCTCAGGTTATTCTTATGAGCATGATACTGTTGATTTAAATCTGAATGATTCAATTTATATACATTTAAAAGACTAGTCTCTAAGTTTTGAGATTCAGATGGTAACAAAGATATGGATAATATCCTAGGTTTTTAGGTGTGCAGATATTCAGGAAAATGGGGTTGGACAAAGTTTAGCAATCGATGTCAGGCTGCCATGTTATTGCTAAACTTGAGGAAGGAATTTGAGAACTTATAAAAACAAACCCATTTTGCAACTGATTTGAATTAGGCTTAGATCTCTGTGAAACACGGGTCCTTAATCATAAAAGCACTTATGCAAATTAGTGTGTTGAAATTTGAAGCATCTAAGTATATGTTCCTAAATGAAGAACAAGTATATCAGACAGACTATAAGATTTCTACCCAATTTTCTTTCTCCTTAGTTAACTTCCTCTGGTGCTTTGCTCTAACTGAAGAACATGGGGTGGAAAAAGTGAACTCTAAAAACTTCTGACCTCTTGTCTGAGCCAGGAAGAAATTTCAAGAGTATAAGTGAACAAATTGGCAGAATTCTATGACTTAACCATTTTGTTCTTATCTGTATCTTTACATCTGTCAGTACTCTCAACAGAAAAGAAAAGAAAAGAAAACTTACCAATCTGTCCCTACAATTTTTCCACACATGCCATAATCAGGTCATTGAGGGAGCCACCAAGATGTGCCTGGGGCATCTGACACAGTCACTGAGGCAGTTACTCAACTGGAGCTGCCTCTTGGAAACGGAGCAGATATTCAAACACAGGAGGGCATTGAGAAATCGTATTTTTAGTTCATCTGAAGAAATTTATAAAGCCATTTTGACTATGGATACTTAGGACATCTAATAAAGTGAATACGTGCAAGGACACATCAGTGTGTCACTCCCTCTAAGGTTGCCAAGGGCTTTTCAGAGTTTGCATCTCCTACTGAGGCTTCACACTGTGCTACTCCTTTGTTTTCCTCATACAATAAAAGAAGGAATTGGGTTTTCTTCCCATAACTGAGAAAAGCCCCATTTCCTCACATGCTTTTCAATAACATCCCAAAATGGGGTTGGTTTTTGTAATTCCTCTGAGAAGGGAATTACTTTTCAAGCACCCCTTGATTTGTCCCCTTAAATTCTCGACAACTGGACACATTGGTTGGTACTGTTTAACTCCAAAATCTTACAGTGAGCTCATCAGGCTAATTTATAGTTTTCTGAAAAAAATTATCTGAAGTCACTTATGAATATGATAGTTCTTCACAATGACAGGAGAATTTCTTTTCAAATTTTAAATAAAACCAATATCAAAATATAAACCGTAATGTTTTTCAAATGTGAACATTAAACTCTCTTTCCTTTTATTTAAGTGTAGGAAAACCTTGACCCAAAGAAGCAGCTATGAATTGGATGTAAGTTGTCATTTGAAATTAAATGTGCCAGTCCTAGACACTCTTCAACATACTCATAGCTTTATTGTCTTGGAAAAAAAAAAAGTCATCTTTCTCTTTTCCCTAACTAGTAAAACAATGCTGTTGATTCACATCACAGGATAAATTCCTCTTCCAAAGAAATAATGTATGATAATTACAATTCACATATAGATTTTTTTTTTTTGGTCTGAGCCAAGAAGTGCTGCTGAGAACAGGAAATCATATCATTTATCATTTTTTGATATGAAAGATTTTTCTCTTTGGTTTTTGTTGCTTGTTTACAGTTAGTATCAGCAGGTGAGGAAGAAGGAACTCACTGCTTTGCTTCAAATTGATTTATACAATTCTCAGCAATGCAGACAATATATATGATGGATGTGCTATTTAATTATCCTGTTGTAAAAGCTGTAATTACATCTACTAAGTGCACTTTTATGTCTGTGTATGTAAGCAATTCCAAGGCACATCATTTGTACTCCACCAGGCATTGTCTGGGCTTCTGGAATTGGTTTTGGGGTATATATGCATGTGTCTTCTGGGTTTTCATTTTATAATCAATAATGACATCTAAATGAAAGGATCTGTTCAGAAACATACCTAGAAAATATACAGGACAGGGGAAACATAAACAAAGTGATCTCTAATGTGAACTATGTCTGTTTGGACACAAACATTATAAGTTCCTCAAGTAAAATTAAGCCACTTAAAAACATCCATTCTGAACATTAAAAAAGGGAAGAGTCTGATAGCCCAATCTGTTGCACAGCTTATACGGGCATTAATGGTGAAGTCTAAAAAACTAATGGCATTCGCTGTACTCAATTTAGACTAACATTTGTGTCATGTTCTTACCCTCTTTGTGATCCATTAGTAAAATGGCTTTGCCTTATTACATGAAATAAAAGTGATTTATTTTAAGGTTGCTATTAGTCTTTGGACTCATGCTGCATCTTCAGCTGTTATGGAGCTATTGTAGCCAATGGAAATGCATTCTACATCTGAAGCTAATGGAAAACATTTGCCAAAAGGCAAAAGAAAATTGACTTGAACAATTCAGAGATTCAATGTAAATGAGCTGCTGTTCTTTTATTGTTTTTGTTTTCAAATTTTCCTTTTCATTGCCATCTATCAACAGCACAGGTAGGTAAAATTGTATGTGCAGAATTATCAAACTTTCCTTGAAACTATTTTCTGAAATGTATAATCTTTCTTTCTATTTAAATAGAGCTAGTTATACATAGACATACTATTACTTGATAGGGCAAGATAATCTTATTTATTTGAAAGATATAAACAAAGCAACTTTTTTAAAACAAAAAAAAAATTCCACAAGTTTTCATTAATTCTTTTGTTATTGGGTTCTAGCTCTATCTGACAACACAGCTTTCCCCCAAACTTCCTCTCTATTCTAAACCATGCCAGGCTTGCTGCAGTCTTCTTGAAATGTCCTATCACAATGTTTTCAATCTCATTTTTCTGTAAATTTGTATAAATGGAATGTAGGGACCAAATTTAGAATTGTCAATAGATTGAACTGTTTTACAAAGTTACGCATCACATGAATAATTGTTGAAGTTGTAAACACTGACAGCAGCCCGGTCCTCCCCAATTAACTAAATTTTGTTAATTTCTTTTATTGTTCACCCTTACTATTATAACAAGTAGACAGACCTGGAAGTAGGACACAGGAAGTAGGTGAACTCAACATACTTCATTCTTTCCTCTTTCAGGTCTCTGCCACTGTCATTCCTCATAGTGAAACCAGAGTTGGAGATGAAACTGGATTCTCCACTTCTGCTGGCAGGTGGGGTTCGCTTAAACTGCAGGCCTCTGGAGCTGAAAAGGCCCCATTTCTTCTTCACTGACATTGAGTGACTTGTTGTAGCCCTTAATGGTGGTGTATGCCTTCTAGAGTTGCAGTAGACCCCAGCAGCTCATAACCAACTTCATTTTTCTGGGTATTTGTCTTGCAAATTATAAGAATAAAATCCATAGAAAAGGATGAATGACTAGAAAAGTAAGGTTTATTCAATTGTGCATAGAAAAAAGAACCACTGCAGAGTAAGAGGGGACCCAGTAGGGGTTGCTGCTTGAGTGTCCTGGTCTAGGGGTTTATATGGCACTTGGATCAATATGATTGGTCTAGATTTATGCTTATTTTATTTTATGAAAATTACTAATGGTATTGGTTAACTTTTGATTCTGAACTATCATTTCCTCCATTCTCATGAGAAAGGTTGAGGTCCACTGGTCATGGATACTGGGTTGTTCAAAGCTGCAGTACTCTGTGTAATAGGAACCCGCAGTGGGTGTCTACACCAGGCTGGTCCTGGCTCACCCTGGTATAGCCCACCATGCCTTAAGCCTGCCATGCCTCAGGCCCCTACCAGTTTGAGGGGCTCCTCTACAGCCTGCCCCAGTCACGGGTCCACAACTCCAAGACAAGGGATTGCTTCAATTGGTACTGAAGACCAGTTTAGAAAGTAATTAAAATGTTAATAAAATGTTTCATATAACTTAACTAATATATAACACATCTCTTTTCCCTATTTCAATTTGATTTGATGGCATTGTCCAAAGTGTAGATGCTATTTCCCAATTATTTTCTTAAGGATCAAATAATCATGATCAAAATAGTTTGGAAGTATGTCTTACTAAATAAAAAATTTCAAAAATAACTGATTATTAACAAAAGTATATGTCTATTCTTTTACTTTATAAGTTCATGGTTAATCTATTTAGAAAAGCAGTGTCATTCAGTGATTAAGAAGTTGGGTTTTAGAGCCAAATTTCCTGGGTTTAACTTTTTATTCTAACTTATTAACCATGCAACCTTGAGCAAAGTTGAGCTAAGATTAGGTTTCAATTTAAGAAATGGAAAAAAAAGTTTAATATATTCATATATTAATTACAAAAATCATTTTATAAATGGTATATTGCATTACCTCTCAAGTAGAAATGTTATTCAAATCACATAATTCTCAAAATGATATTCATGTCTTTAATCTTTTATAATTTCTAAGAATTTTGTGCTGCTTTAGAAGATATTTTCAGTACTAGTTCAGCATTTTTTGAGCCAGGTTCAAAAAATAGAATAATAGAAAAATAGAATAATAAAAAATATAAAATAATAAAAAATAAAATAATAATAAAAAATAGAAAATAGAATAATAATAGTGGGGAAATAGAATAAAAGAGAAAATAAAATAGCAAATAAAATAGAATTTTTTTTTTTTCGTTTCAAGGAATAAATAGCTACAATAAATCATAGTCTGGTTGAGACCTGGCAATGAGTTGGAAGAGTAAAGGTGACATTTTTCTCAGCCTATAGCAAAGTCTAAATTGTTTAGCAGAGAACCTTCCACATAGTAAGTATTCATTAAGGACTTACTATTCTTATTTCCCAGACATCTCTTTTACAGATAGCATTAAGGATTTTATCTTACTTAAATATATTTCATAATTTTAAGATTAAATAGCCATACCAATTTTCATTTCTTCTTATACTAACAAAGAAATGTTACAAATGTGACCTCTTCCCCAGATTTTACACATCTTTTTTAGATCATGTCCCTCTACTCCCACCTAAAATTAACCTTTAACAAAATGAACATCCACAAACTTAGACAGTCCTTTTTCAGGGATGACTGGATTGTTTTTCTTTTCTTTTTTTAAAGAACTATTGTAGATATCTGGACATAGTGTAGAGTATCTAGAGTTTATTTTTATTCAACTTTCAAATCCAGCGTTATTTATATTCTTTGTTCTTTACTAATAGGTTATGTAGTTTCAATGAATAAGAACAGAAAAATAAAATTATTCCAGAAATGTTATAAGAATCCAATCACAACCTTCATATACTTGGCCAAAACACTGACATTTATTGGAATTTTTGGCACTTATGACAATGACTTGTTTTATGAAGAAAAAAAAAATACTTCTTTCAGACTTAACTAATAACCCTCCCTGAGAAAGAAGATCCTGTGTTGGGCTGTGAGCAGGTTTGAGAAAAATGGTGTGGCAAACAAACTGGAGGGCATTCTGAGCAGGACATCCTTAGTGCTGTCTTCACCAGCTTCAGGAGCCTGGTTAATCTTCTGTTCATGTGCTCCCTGCTCAAAACTGGAGTTCATCACAAGATAAGAGAAAGACAAAAGACTTTGGAATACAACTTACAGTGTCTTAATTTTCTGTGAAATTTAGAAGATGGCTAATATTTTCAGTAGGGGTAGAACTAAAGAAGGAAAATGGTCTGCTTCTTGACACTTTACAAAACCGAGTAAAGGAGCTGGGTATATAACTCAGTTGGTAGTGTGCTTGCCTTGCATGCTCAAGGCCTTGGGTTCAACCCCCAGTATCACCAAAAAAAAAAAAAAGAGTAAGGAACCGAAAACCTTTTAACTTAAAACATTAGTTTACACTCAAATACATTTTTTCCCTGGAATATATATGAGTGTAAATGTTTTCTTTTCCCCATTAAAGCACTTATTTAAGTTTATATCACATTAACTATATCCTATGCATTTTAAACATACCATCAAAAAGAACAAAGAAAAAATCTGAAATTGTTCCTTGTTTCAGGAAAGGGATAAAACCAAACAAGAGAAATGGGTTAGTCAATGTCTGTTCTCATAAATGTTAAGGTCTGTAAACAAGTCAAGATGGCACCTGGCATTTTGCCAGAGGGAGTGGTTTGAGAAGTAATGCCAGTGAGCCATTAAGTGTGGAGATTCCTTATTGGTTGACTGCTGTATCTAGTTTATGTTAATTAAGATAAGCTCTGTGGAATGTATATATACCCCTCCGGTCCTACAATAAATGGCTCCCACTCCTGCTGTATCAATCTATACAAGTTCCTCTGCAGCCGGACTGCGGCACATAAGAATGGGAATATTCCATTCTTATAATATGCATGGTTCAAATACGGGGAAAAAAAGAATAGAAAAGTCTATTTATTGAATACTTACTAACTTTATTACATTAATGAAGGTATATGACTAATTTGAACTCAACATTGAGTGAATTATCCCAAGGATCCATTCCTGTCCTTTCTTTGCATTCAACATACAAACATGGAATAGGCATGTAAACACAGTATTTGCTTTCAGGGAATTGAGAATCCAGTGGGAATTTTTAATCTACAATTAGTAATATACCTTCAAGTTTGGCCGAAGTCTGCACTAAAAAGATTGATAGCACATGTCCACGTGTTCTGGCTCTAAGAACCACCCCAACTCCAAATCCCTTTTTGGCAACTTCTGTGTGGAACAATGTTTGCAGAGATTTGTAGACCAGAAAACAAATGTCAGATTCCTAAAAAAGCAGTCTATAATTCAACTCTTCTCCATGGCTACTGATATGATTACTTTGAACTTCAGGATGATTCCATCTGTACTCAGAATAAAAATAAAATCATAAAACATTTCAAACTTTAAATACAAAGTAAAATTCCCCATATTATTTCCAATTAGTTAGATCTTCCTATTTGAGACAAATTGCTTTAACACATTGACACTATATAACTTGGGCTAATCTCGCAATTTTGTATTAAAATAGCAGAAAAATTTGAAGCAGTGTTTATTGACTTTAAATTTCTCTCCAAGAAATTCAACCACATAGAATGTTTGTTTTGTATTTTTATTTTTCTTATATATGCCATTCAAGCTTTATACTGTGATAATAGCTGCCCTATAGTGAATATGAGAATCACACAACAGAGCAGTAAGAGGAAATGTCTCCTCCTCTGACACCTAAATACACATCATTTTTTAAAAATTTTCAACTGTTCAATGTATTGTTATAACACCATGAGGTGTAATAAATTTCTAGAACATACTTCTCATAACTGAAATTTTGTATATTTTAACAACACCTCCCTAATCCCTTCACCACTCATCACTGGTAACCACCCTTGTACTCTCTGTTTCTGTGTTTGAAATTTTTAGATTCCACAAATAAGTGAGAACATGCAGTATTTGTCTTTCTTTGCCTGGCTAATTGAATTTACATGGTGTCTTCCAGGTTTATCTATGTTTTCACAAAGGAGAGCATTTCCTTTTTTTTTTTTTTTTAAAAGACGGATTGGTATCCGTTTTGTACATAAATTCACACTTTTAGTCCGTTAATCTGTTGATGAGCCCTTAAGTTGATTCCCTACCTTGGCCATCGTGCATAAGCTACAATGAACATGGGAATATGGATAAAACTTTGACATACTGACTGCAGTTTAGATACATGCCCAGGAGTGGGATTGCTGGATCACATGGTAGATAGTTCTATTTTTAACTTGCTGAGGATTCTCTATACTGTTTCTGTAACAGTAATACTAATTTACATTCCCACCAACAGTGTGCAAGTCTTCATTTTCTCCACATCCTTGCCAACATCTACCTTTTGTCTTTTTGACCACTGCTGTTCTAAGAGGTATAAGATGGTTCTCTTCTGTTTCTAATTTGTATTCCTCTAATAAAAGTTTTTACTGGGCACTTTTTCATATATCTGTTGGCCATTTAGATGTCTTCTTTTGAGAAAAAAAAATGCCTGGTTAGGTTCTTTGTTCAGGGAATATAATGAAAGGGAATTTTGTTTAAAAAAGAAAAATACATTTTCTCAAAATCTTCGCCTCGCCAGGAACAGTGGGGCTTATATATATTACACCTGGCATCTTACCGTACTTGATGAGCACAGAGGGCTTATTAGTGTACATAACATCTAGCATAATCTTGTATCAATCAGAGAGACAAGTTTTCTAGTAGCTGTGACAGAAACACTCTTCACTTCCTGATTATAAATCTCTATAACATTGTGAACACTTTTTTTTTTTGATGAGTTTTTTGTCCCTCTCAGCCTCCTTCCTGATTGACAGTGATCTACCACTCACACAGTGAAGCTCTGATGGACAGATAGATGAAGGACTGAGCTCTTGCCTCTTTCTCCGTTCTCTGCTCGTTGTTCATCTTTGGCATCATCAGTCACCCCGAACACCGTTTACAAACACGGGAGTGACAGGGGAGGGAAACCAGTGATCTCATAAAGCAAAGTCTATCAAATACCTGGCAGCCGGGCTGCAGCCCAGACCTCCATCTCAAGCTCAGTCTCAGACAGATCAGACGTAGATAAGAGTTTCTCTTTAAAAAAAAAAAAAAAAAAAAAAAAAACCACATGGATCTTTTTCCCCTTTTCTCTTTGAAGAACTACTGTGAGTGAGATGGCTTATTCAAGGCCCTGATCTTCCTTTGTTGGACAAAGGCTGATCACATTTTCGAAAGCAATGAAAAGAGAACCAGTGACTCCAGGGTTACTCTTTGTTAGAGAAAGCACACACCTGGTCTGCAAAGAAAATGTATATAAATACTGGGCTTGCAGAAGAATACAATGCAATTCTTATTGCTATGTTTGAAATGAAAGTAGAGTAAACTCATTTTGAAGTATTGTGTTTTTCAAAACTTGTAGATTTTGATCCACAGAACTGGACTGAAATGGTTGAAACAACAATAATTCCCTACTGTTTCATAGATGGCTTTTGTTTTTGCAATAAGTCTATTCCTCTCCTAAAAGTTGATTCAAGTATGATTGAAATTAAGTTTAATTGAGTATCCACTCAGTATTATGTTTTTATAGAGATTTTTACTAAAAAAATAGACAATGTAATTTTAAGAACAGGAATAATAGCAAACATTTTTTTCAGAATTATGGTAACAAGTAAATGAGGGGATTGCATGACTGTCACCTTACGCAGGATCTGACACATTTAATAGTAGCTATTATATTTATGGTTTTATTATTACTATTATTAAAATTCTGTGACATTAAGAAATGTCAAAAGAAGTAACTACAATTGGAAAATATGACTTGTTGCAGTTATTTGAATAAAAAGTACACTTCATGAGACCTGGATGAGAGTGACCATGTTATAATCAGGCTTTTTTTTTTTTTTTTTTTTAAAGCATCATAGCCATGTACTCTCTGATGAAACATATGGTTAGCGCCCCACACTGCATTTTGAAGTCATCTGGCCTCATGAAATATAATGTGCCACACTTTGTGCACATTTTTTTTAGGCAAACAGAGGATATTCTTTCCCTTAAATGCATTTTTAAAGTTTTCTAAATTTTGGAACACCTGGAAAACATACGACAAAAGCAATAATGTGTGAAAAAATCTGAAAAAAGGGAGTGAAAAAATCACAACCTTCTTCAAATACTAGTCACACCATGTTAACAGTGTTTAGATATTATATGTAAAATTTCAAAGAACAAAATTGGGATTGGTATTTGTGATAAGGATTTGGGTTCAATATTAAAGAAAAAAAATTTAAATTTAAAAGTATGGGAGACTGATGCTGATTAGGCTTAAGTTTCCAGTTGATCAACCTTCTGGAAAAAAGCAACTGCAAGGTATGCATGAACAGTTAACTGAAGTTCCAAAGAGTGAACAAGAAATTAATGAAAGAGGATTGGAAACTTCAAGGATCAACCCTTAAAAAAAACTTACTGTCAGACTGGGGCAGACCTTGAACTTGCCAAATAGGGCTTCATGCAGATGGAAAACAGTCCTACTGGCTTGAAGAGCCAGAGACAAGGTGTATTAGTTTTTCATTGCTACTATGACAAATTCCCCAAAGCATCCTAGATGTAGACAATTCAAATTTAGCAGCTTACCATTCTGCATGTCAGAAATCTGATACACACCTCAGTAGGCTAAAGTCAGGGAGCTGAAAAGGCTTGTTTTCTTTTCTAGGGGATTTAGGGAAGTTTCCATTTCCTTGACTCTTCTGTTTCTAGAGACTATTCTCTTTCTTAAATGAGTCGACCTTCTTCGGAAATCTCCAAAACCAGTAAAGCAGCAGCTCTCTGACTCTTATCATATCTCACTCTGATCAAAGTCAAAATGATTATTTGGTTTTAAGGACTCATGCAGTCAGATTAGGTCCACTCATATGATACAGAATAATCTTTCCAGTTCAAGGTCCTTAACTTTTATTACATTTTTAAAATCCACTTTTGCTCTGTAAGGTAACTTACCTAGGTTGTCAGAATTAGGACAGAGACATCATCAGTGACAAGGGTCATTATTCTGCCTACATTAATGGTGTCTGGGGAAACTTTCGCTTCTGTTAACTGAGTGAAGTGGAATTTCAGACTGGGAAAAGCCAGAGTTCTCACAAGTTTTATGTATGCTCCATTTTCTGAAGCATCAATGCATAGCACAGATGTCCAACAGACTAGCAAAGGCTAAATAAAGGGACTGTACTAAAATGTAAGCTTCTGCTCACTCAAAGAGAAGCCTTCAGTTTTGTTTTAATGAAGTCAACTCCAAACTTACATTAAATAATTATAATAATATAAACAAGTCAAATATCTAAAAAAGATGAAATGAAATAAAATAAATGACTTCCTTATCTTGAGAAATACCCAGAGAGATTCTATCTGATAACCCATATAATGTATTACACAGCATAGGAGTCTGATCTACACAAGTAGTCAGTCAAAGTACTTTCCAAATTAAAAATATTTTGATTATGATACCTGTTACATAAGTAGGTTTCTATAAGTCCCTTAATGCTTAAGGACTTTAAAGACATAACCTTGATTTTATTTCCCCTTGTAGATTATACCTCTAAATTCCCTAAAGCATTAAGTATTAAATCATTTTGAGATTCCAGAATTCTCAGAAGAATTTAGAAGAGTGACACTGTAGGATTGTTGTAAGAATAACTGTCAATGGACGTGGGGTGCAGCTCAGTCGTATTGCATGCACTTGGCACATGCCAGGGCATGGACTCAATGCCCAGTGCTGTGGGAAAAAACAATTCATAAAAAGGAACATATCTTTCAAGAGCCCCAAAATCTTGTCATTAGGTTTAGTTGAAATCCTGAAGAGGGAAACTATCATTTATCTAATTTTCTTCATGTGTCAGGAAATTAGCTAAGCAATTTTTGTATATGTAAGTCCCCTATTTTTCCAAAACATTCTTTTGATGAATGTATGGTTTTTATTTGTAGGAGAAGATGCTAAGAGTAAAGGAAGAAGAGTATCTCCTCCTCGGAAGCCACAGATTTGGAAAGCAGTAAACTCCATGGGCCATTTAAATACTGGCTGATTGTTTCCATCATCTACTGCTCTATTAGGAGATACAGTTGTGAACTGGGAACAGAAAACCAGCATTGGCAACATAAAGGCAACAAGATTAATTTAAATCTTGCCCTGTAATGAGAAGGACATAGAGCCACACCTTAGCCCATGGATGAGATAGTGTCACTTTATACTGTACTACACACTCACTTTGGAGATTTCTACCTTTGTTTTCTTTAGAAGAAAAAGTAATAATAGACTTTGAGATTCCATTTTCCACCTTATTTAAGATTGGTATTTCAAAATTCATGCATATTCTCTTCCTAAAGTTTATCTCAATTTGAAATAGTTTACTTAGCTTCTAACAGTCCTTAATATGTCTGTCATATCTTCAAAAGTTCATAGGGATATTATCCGATACCTCATTTTTCCTGGTGCCTTAACTGTGAGTTTGTAAAATTATATTTGCAGACAGCGGAACAGCAAAAGACTGTCATAGTTATTGAAAAAAAAGGAAGAAAGCTCACAAAAAAGTATCTCATTTAACTTTTCCATGTAAATTATCTAGACTTAATTTGATACTGTAATTAAAGAAAAGGACAGATTAAAAGCAAACTATAGAAAAAGGAGAAATCCTAGCCAGTTGCAGTGGTGCACATGTGTAATCCCAGTAACTCTGAGGTTGAGACAGGAGGATTGAAAGTTCAAGGCCAGCCTCAGCAACTTGGTGAGACTCTGTATAAAAAAAAAGAAATTAAAGGGATTAAGGGATGGAGCTCAGTGGCAAAGCATCTCTCAGTTCAAACCTAGCACCAGCAAAATAAGAAAATAAAACAAAATGTTGGGGGTGGAAATAAATGCAAGTGGTAACAAGTTTATTTCTAAGGGGTACAAATAAAAATATGTCACTGGGAGGTAAGTGAACGTATATTATACTTCATCCAAGAAGGAACAAGAAAAATTGTATTTCCCTCCCAAAAGGAATATTTCAATGTAGACATGAGAGTCTCACAACATATTTGAACTCTTAAACCTTTCCTTAAATAAAGGGCAGCATAATTACGATATTTTAAAAATTTGCATGTTAGAGTAGAACAAGATTTATGTCACCCAATATCAAGGGAACCTTAATGCTGATCGATAGTCTCTCTCAATTTCCTTGGTCAGTTCGACTTCCAAGAGATTATTTCAAATATCCTTTACTTTTTTAGAAAACATCAAATTTTCGCTCTACAATAAATTACCTCTCATCCCAGCTTCATAGATACTATCAGATGGCATCTCCCTAACTAATTGATTAAAAACTGCATTTCATAGACAAAAATTCAGAAGCACTTATCAAACACGATTATCTTACAATAAGTGAAACAAAATTATGACCAATATTTTGCCATTTCAAAAATAAATATAGTGAAACATTTCACTTATATACACAGCTATAATTTTGTTTTAGAAAGGAGACTTGTTTTATTTCACAAGTTTAAAATCATGTGGATGTGATGTAGTCATAAAGGTATTAAAGGGATGGTCCAAGATATAGCATCTGTATCTTCTATTGAAAGAGGAAACGCGCGCGCGCACACACACACACACACACACACACACACACACGAGGGAAAGCACATGTTAAGAATACATCTATGTATGGATTTGTAATCTCAAAGTTTAATTTCTTGGAATTACTGCATGATAAATGTAACCATCAGCAACACATGAAATGAGATCAAACAGAAATCAGAGGCAGAGTACCAAGCAATTGATTTAATATTTCAAACAAGCAATCCTTAAAGATTTGTTTTAGCATGTGAAGACACAAAGTTTGCTCATTGTGATGTTTGGGAGAAAATTTTTCCTTTGACAAACCTGCCAAATTACCTGGCTTACAGATTCTTCCCTGTAATTCATAGTAGTGAAAGTCAGTTTCCTTTTTTCTTTTAAAAACAAATTCTCCTTCCTTTCCTTTCCTAGGCATCTGTCCCTGAAATATTTGGAAACTTCAAGTGCTTTCTGTGCTGAATTATAATAATTGGCAATTATACATAATCAGATAAACTCCTCTCTAGATTTTAGGGTTCCCTTTAACTTCTGGTTCCCCACGTCCTTCTGAACTCACATCCAGTTTTTGGAGTGATTTTTTTCTGACATTACAATTAAATGTAAATAATCTTTCTATGATCGATCGCTAGTGCCCATTTTTTGCTAAATTCAATATACATGTTTACTGATGTCTGTATCTAACTGTGTTTATAATTATATACTATTAACCTTTCTTTTACTGAATGACTTATTAGCATAGATAATACTCAATACCATAAATCCTCTCTTCCCACATTACCAGTAATCCCATGCGGGTGAAAAAAAACACAAAAAACAGCAATTTCTCAATCTCTAAACAATTCGGATTGCTCACAATAACTGTATTCACTCTCCAACTCAGCCCACTTTCTTCAGCATCTCTCCCCCTCACACCCACAACTTCCCCAGTAGAGTGCTCCCTCCTGGTCTTCCCCATCTCTTAATACATAGATGCCCCTCCTCATCTTTGCATGAAGCCTCTGTCTGATTCATTGTCTTCCTCCAAATTCCTCCTGAGAGATACTTCCCTGCTAGTCGCAATTCTAGACTGAAGGCCCTGGGAAATTATTCCAAATAGGGGAAAGATGAAACGACTACCAGCCTTTCCTAGGGCCATCATGTAGAAAGGAAGTTTTCTAATTTCCTGAAGAATTAAGGATACAACTTGATGGAAGAAATTAATTCCCACTATGATATATAGCATGGCTCCTGTCTATATACTAACTATAACTTCTTTGTGGTCTCCAGAAATTCTTTTTTCCCCTGACCTAAACTGTAATTAAATCCCTCATCAATTTGCTTAAAAAAACAACTTCTACTAACCTAAATCTTAATATTATGTTTTACTTATTTTTTCAAGGTTTTGCAAATTTAATTAAGCTGAAACATTTGACACTGAGCATATGTGTCAATAATATATGACCAATGTTTGTCAAATAACAACATGGAAAAACAGATCAACTTTAGTCTTGTTATAGACTTTGGATCTAAACATTTTATCTATTTACTGTTCATGATTGCTTTGGTTTGAACCTGAGGTTTCCCAAAAGTTCAGGGGACAATGCAGCAATGCCAAGAAGTGGCATGAGCTCCCCTCTCTGGATCTCCTCTAATTGTTCTCTGTAGAGCAAGATGATCAACCTTCTGTAAATGCAAATTTGATATAAGTTATTCTCCTTCTTAAACATTATGCATATTTGTGGTCCTGCTTAAAAATATGCCCATAAATGTGTGATATTCTTCCTTATCACATGTAAAACCTAGTTTTTCTCCTTTTGCGCGTGAAGTAGACTCAGAGAATCACTTCTAGGAATAAAATTAATGATCATGTACAGCTTTGGAGACAAGGTCATACAAGTCAGCATTGCTTCTTCTCATCCTCTCTTTAATCATTTTTTAAGCCAATATGTTTGGTAATTAAGAAAATGATATATGCATTACAGTATCTTTTAATAGTTAAACTCCCCACAGCCATCTACAGAGATTTCTATGGTTTGGTCTGTTACTTTCACAGCCTCATAAGGGCCATAATTTCCCACCTCTGCCCACTCCACACAAAAGAACCTTGTTTCATGCTAAGCATTTTCTGTAATTCTGCCTATCAAAGATTTTTCACATGATAATTCCTCTTGGTGAAATGTTTTCCTATTCCTTTATTATCACAGTAACACCAACTCATTTTTTTAAAACTCAGCTCCGGGATGCTATTTACATTACTATCCTACCAGGGCTTGTATTATATTACTATTACTAATTGCTGGTAAACTGTGAGTTTATATCTCCCATTATAATCTCAGTGTCTAATGAAGCATATATAAGTGTCTAGATAACTAATGTCAAAGCTGAAGTCGTTAAAAGCAAACAGTGTGCCACTATGTTTTGATGTGTTAGGTCCAGTTACATGGTATACAGTAGATGGGTTCTTTTAGAGGTGTTGTGATCCATATAAAATTACAAGGATATTGTTCATTTTAAAAAAGCTAAAAATAATGAAGAAAGGAGGGGAATAAAAAAGAGTATCCACATTTAAAAACTGGATTAACCAGTTGGATAATGCAGTTACCTGAATTTCAAACTGGTTACCATTTTAACAGTTATTTCAACATATTTTAGACACATCTCTAGTTGAAGGTATTTCTTCATGAAATCTATAGAAAGCCTGCAAAAACTACTTTTGCTGAAACCCTTACTCACACATTTCGGAGCAAAGGGAGTGGAACTGCCTATAGAAAGCCCATTAATGTCAATGGGAATCACTGACAAATTCCCAAGCAATACTTTGAAAACATCTTCATTGTTGCCTTGGGGCTATTGCTAATGCTGTGCACAAATAAGATTTAGCTCTTAAAGAGACAATTGCTTTTATAGTGCTGAGCCTGTATCTTCCTTGATGCTAAACAGAGATGGCAACACAAGAATGCACCATTTGTTTTACTTATCAGAAAGGCATCATTACACACTTTCTCCACTGTGTCCTAATTTTAAACAAGCAAAACAAATCTTTCTCAAAATAAAGCTGCAATATGATTAAATAGAGATGACTTCCATGTTTTTCTTTTCTTTGCTTTTCCAAATACATAACAAAACCTGATTTAGCCACTCTATTTATGAACCAGGTGCTAAAATTTCTCCTCAGATACACGAAACAATAACTATGGACTAAAATTTATTTACTGTACTTACAATTCAAAACAATATGAATTATCTTTTCTTTTGGTCTACACATTAGTTTGAAAAAATTACAAGACAAAAAAAAAAAAAAAGATTCTTTTTATGTGCTCCCTAAAACTCTGCTCTATTTTAAGGAGGCACTTTGTGCATTAGTCAAAACAAATTTTTAAATTCAAGACTCCAAGATTTTGAGGTCATATGTATAAAGCATTTAAATTAGAAAAATGGGATTGAAAAAGGATGCTGCTCAGGAAAACTTAAAGTAGTGTGAGTGACTATTGCATTCTGACTTGCCACTTCTTCCATAATTGTTTTCTGGGCTTTCAATTTACTGTTGGGAAATGAGGATTTTGAAAATGAGCAGACTTGCTTTTTCTAACTGATTAAATGAAGTGAAAAGAGAGAAAGAAGAAATACTCATTACTAGAAATCAATGAAAATCTTTGGTAGCTCCAAAATGGTGTTAGTATTTTTAATAGTTGAAAGAAGTGTTTCATGTTTGTTAACATACAAAGATATATATATATACATATATAGATAGATAGATAGATAGATATAGATATAGATATAGATATAGATATATAGATATATATTCATTTTATTAGTGATAAACAATGATCTTTGTACTTAATCCAAACAGAATATACTAGAATGGTCTGTTAATTGTTTCAATGGAAAAAAAATGACCAAAAGATGGATGGCAATCAGTGATTGAGATAGGGACAATTAAACCCTACCAATGTCCTAAATCCGGCTCAGTTGTCTGAAGAACTGAGAGCAAGTCTGCTCTGAGTTGCTATCCCAGGTGCCATATATCAGAGAACATGGCAATCAACCTCAGATAGAGATCTGCATCCAAGTTTTCTGAAGCATTTCTACAAAATAAGCTGTAGCATCACAATTCACTTCTTCTTGAACAATATTTTGTGTTCTCAGCTACAGCATTTCTTTGGTTTACTATAACATGGCACCATATTTTTGGGATTCTCTGTTTTTTTGAAGTAATATTTAATTTGTTATTCCTGTATAAATACTACAGTAGAAATATCTCCTAATGTTTTAATGGATGTCTTCATGTCTGTCTTAGTTTGTCATTTGTTCATTTCCATTTGTAGATTGTACCTCACTCTGTAAAACACATGGACTTAGGTGGCATCTATATGTTAAAAGTTACAAATGCCCCCCCCCAAAAAAAAACACATTACATTTGTCCTACTGTAAAATGTTCAAGCCAGATGTGGTTGTACACATCTGTATTCCCAGTGGTTCGGGAGGCTGAGGCAGGGGCATAACAAGTCTAAAACCAGCCTCAGTAGCTTCGTGAGGCCCTAAACAACTTAGCCAGACCATGTTTCAAAATAAATAAATAAGAAAATAAAAAGGACTGGTAATGTGGCTTAGTGGTTAAATGTTCCTAGGTTTATTTCCTGATTTAAAAAAAAAAAAAAAAAAAGTTCAGGTTCTATAAAATTGACAGCTTGAGCAACCTGGACTCTCTCTGTCTCAGAGTTCCATTCCTAAAAATAAATTCCATAATTTAACTTGTGAATCATCTTGGAAAGAACTGCATTTTTTTCTGCATTCTACTAGTGGTAATGGGATTTGGTCCAATCCTTCAGATGTTGATGGTCATGAAGAAAACTTCCACCATGGAGACAGTGTTACTTCAGTACCTTGGGATGAAAGGACTATCATAACAAAGGAAGTCCTGAGGCAGAGAACAGTCCTCTCTACTCGGGAAAAAGGCAACAGATGGTCAACCCTTCCACAGCACACCAAAACGTCAGAAAATTTAAGACCTTCCTCTTATTATTGTATGCCTCTATATTGAAGAATCTCTGAGATTCATCTGTTAAGATTCAAAGAAAACACAACACCATAAATAAAGCAATATATATATATATATTTGAAGGAACTTCAGTATGCCAAAGGTAGAACACGAAAATGATTTTGTAGCATAGATTATTCTGAATTGCAAATACTGGATGAGAAACAGGACAGCTTTAATAAATAAATCAGTAAATTTATTTCTTCCATGAACAATATAACTTAAAAATTTCTCACTAAAATTTCCTTCAAAATGCTGAAAATACTATTCTATTTCTAATTTCATCTATAAATTCAGAAGAAAATAAAGGGAATCCTAACCACTCAACTGCAAAATAATGTTTATGGAAAATTGTACTTGAGTCCTCTATATAAAACTGGGGAAAAGTGATCCAGAAAAAAAAAAGAATAAGAAATCAGTGTCTTAGAAAAGGCAGCTATAATGGAAGCTTGTCTTCATAATCTGGGATGCTTGAAATTTCAGAACTAAGTATTGCCTTCAGCTTGTGATGTGAATATACATTATCAAGTTGCTCAGGAAATTTACACAGAATACAGAACACATCAGGGAATCCTGAAGCAGAAAGAGTCTTAGACACTTTGCAAAAGCAAATGCAAAATTGATTTGGACAGATGCACCTTCAATCCAGGTCACATAAAATTCAAAAAGAAGATGATGTAGAGTCAGAAATAACCAAAAATAATCTCTCCTTAACAAAAGGCATCACATCTAATGAGAGAAGATAAATTTCAGATAACAGTATAATTAAATGAAGAGTATTAAATAAGCATATTTATAATATGGAAAAAATTATAAAAACAGAAAATATACAATGAAACAATACTGAAAAGGGCCAGATTTAAAAAGAATAATTAAACATATTGATAATAAAAATAGACATTAAATGAATAACATAACTAGATAGTTTAAACAATAGATTACACATAACTAAAAAGAAAATTTCTCCCTCATCCCAGGAGATTCGTAAAATACACATTAATAGCCATAGCATAGCAAACTTGTCCCTCATACTTTTATAATCCTGACTGAGTCAGTTTTATGATAAGCATGCTTACAATGAAGCAAAGAACTTGACCAACTTGGGATATCTGGAAAAGAGATTAAGAGACATAGAATGAGAAGGTCTAGTGTATGTCCAATAGAAGTTATAGAAAGAATAAAAGTGAAAGAATATAGAAAACTTTCAAAGAAATAGTAAGTGGACATTTTTTTCAGACCCAATGAAAGACTTGATACTCCCCATATGCAACACAGAGTGAAGAATGTTTAAAGTGCACCTGGACATACTGTATATAATATTTCCTTCTTCCAAGTTGCATGTAATTTTTAGACCTTTTTACAATATTTTGGCAGGGCATGCAATCTTTGACTTCCAATTTCAGTGCATTTATATAGGGACTGAGCTTATAAATATATATTTCTTTTCTGGGTCCTGCAGCATTAGAGTTCAAGGTACCTTTTTTCCTTGAGCACCATATCCATATCTTCAACTTCACTTATCATCTATATGCCGTTATTTTGAGATCTTTTCCATTAGCCCAGACATCTCTGCTGAGTTCTTGACACAGATTCAACTGACATTTTAAAAACCCTCCTCATAGTTCCTCAGACATTGCATCTATCCCATCTAAAATTGAACTCCTTTTAGTTTGCAAGTCCCCTTCTCTTCATACCTCCTCAGATTGGATGTCAGCATCATCTTCCCTGTTCCTTAAAATGTAACTATTTACTTGATCCTGAATTCCTCCAATAGTCCATCAAAACATTCATCCTGCCCAGCTTTTCTGCAGCCTAGTCTCAATCAGGTGAATCTACCACCTTCCATCTCTACTGTCCATGCAGCAACACAAGCATTCCTCAACTACCTTACTTTGGCTGCCTCCTAATTGCCTTCGTCCCGCCAACATCATTCCTGTATGGATGCTAGCCCCAAAGAGATGCTTTCAAGATGAAAACCTCTTCATGTCTTTCCCTAGCTTAATATCACTTGTTTGTTTTGCATTGTCTGTAAAATAATGCACAAACACCATAAAGTGGTTTACAAGATTTCCCCTGAGATGAGTCCTACTTATTTTCTTCAGAAAAAAACTTAACTCCAGGAACCATTTTCACATATCTAACTACATTACAAACTATCTTAATTATATTAATCATTAAAATTATATTTAATATGTGTACCATGGGCTGGGGATGTGGTTCAAGCGGTAGCGCGC
This sequence comes from Callospermophilus lateralis, assembly GCF_048772815.1. Lineage (NCBI taxonomy): Eukaryota > Metazoa > Chordata > Mammalia > Rodentia > Sciuridae > Callospermophilus > Callospermophilus lateralis. The sequence goes on along the minus strand of NC_135308.1, from coordinate 20,243,669 downwards.
TCGCCTGGCATGCATGGGGAACTTGGTTCAATCCTCAGCACCAAATAAAAATAAAATAAAGATGTTGTATCCACCGAAAACTAAAAAATAAATATTGCATTTTGCCCACAATTATATTTGGATGGTCCCGCTTTTTTTTTTCTGATAAAAAGAAAAAAAGATTTAAAAAAAAAAAAAAACCCATAGCAAACTTTTTAAATGAAACTTGTCTGCGAATGTTCATCATGTTCTACTGATAAAGTTAGAGGGAAAAATCAAACCCAGGATTTTTGATGTCTGGTTTAAGAACAATATGTCACTTAACGTTTATATTTTTCAGTGTTTATTAGATAATGCTGGAGGCCATAAATTGCACTGAGGATGTCTAGCTAAATATCACCAGGAATATAACTAAAGTGCAAAAATTGACTTCTCTATAAAAAAGTGAATTAGATTGACTTGTTAAAGAATTATGGCATACTTTTGAAGACAGAAGGAAGCAGAGGTTAGTACTGATATGGGTGCTGTCAAGAAGCAGGGGTTATTCTGTACTTGGATTTTTGAGTCATTTTTGGTTTTGTTTTTTAACTGGGAGAGGGGAGTAATGGCATTAGTTAATACTGTAGTTGGTTAAGATGCAGCATTCACCAAGGTGACATGTTAAAAAAAAAAAAAAGTGGTTGGTCATTTTTTTGACTTGTAGACTTTTTATTTTTTTGAATCTGTTCTCAGTAAAATTGCTTCCTGCACTTTTGTCAGAATGGCCTCTTCCGATGCGATGCTCTCTGAAATTGGGTGTGTTTAAAAGGAGAATGCCATAGACCAGTTCTTAAAGTTATAACAACTCCAAATTGAAAACTATCAGGACTTTTCTTTCTCAAAAAGTAGAAATTAGAGACCACACAGGACAAGGAAAATGAAAAGTGTAACCTTTTCTAATAGTGATTACTACAGTCTCATCATCTTTTTAGTCAACTTTTTGTGCTTAAGACAAAAATACCTTAGAAAATCAGTGTACAGAAGGAAAACTTTATTTTGGCTCATGGCTTCAAAGGTCTCAGTCACTTTCACTTCATTGCTTTTGGCCTGAAGTGAGAACAGCACTGTGTAGGAGTGTGTAGCAGATAAGGTCACTCACATGCTGGCAGACAGAAAGCAGAGTAAGGGGTCCAGAGACAAAGAATACCCTCCAAATTCATGCCCCTAGTGACATACTGCTTCCAACTGGACCCACCTCCTAATAGCCCATTCGGCCAGGACCAATCCGTCAACAAGGTTAGCACCTGAATGATGCAATCATTTCCCCAAAGCCCCATCCTCCATTGGTGCATTGTGGACCAAGCCTTTAACACAGGAGCCTTTAATAGTCATTCCAGATCTAAACTGAAATATCTAATGTCAAATGGAGGGGAATGATGTCAATAAGTGATAGAAAATGAGAATGCAATTTTAATGATCACAGAATCTTTGTAAAAGAGTTCCTGTAAATGGGGTTTGATTTGGTCCCATGTTATGGGTGACCCTATGAGGACAACCATTAGAAGACTACTATTCTGCTTTCTGTTGGATTCTGTGACCATTCAGGCCATAGTTACAGGGTGATGTTTATGTGTGGGAGTGAGGAATTAGGTAGGGTGTAGATCTCAGATCCTGATTATCCCCAAAAAAGACAGAATCCTGTGTGCCCTGGTGGATTTATCAGTCTTGGAAATTTTGAACATGCAGTTTTTGACCTTGAGCAGTATTCTTCTACGTTTTCCAGCTAAAATTTACTTACATATCGGATTATAATTTGAAATTCTCTTTCTCAGAAATAAATCTTTCCTTTGGCACCTATGATTGCTTTCTGTGCCCTTCTCAGAATCCCAAATTTTGTTTCTCAGACACATGGCATGGTTTATTGTAGCCATGTCTTTGTCTGCCTTCTATTGTAAGAGTCTAGGTTTAGTGAAGGAGAAAAAGTCTTATATTTCATTCAAGGTTAACTTTTCTGCAATTATCATACAGCCTACTTCGTGGTAGATAGTCAATATACAATTGCTGAATCAAATTATTACTGAAACATATGTGATACAGCTTGGCACATATTCACTAAACCGAAATGTTTGTCTCTTTTCCTCTCTCTTGTATATTCTTCAATATAGGTAAAATTCATTTACTTTTGTTTTCTTTCAGAAGCTTTTTGGAAGGTGTACTATTTCCAGAGACCTTCTGGTGACCATGGTGGAGAAAGTTTCAGTTTCATATCATGTAATGAACATTACTAGGATAAAGTTCAGGTTGTGGAAACACCTAAGTGTGTTGAGGCAGACTTGTTCCTGAGAAAGAAATGTACACATAAACTAGCACAAGCTAGGCACTTTTACTGTAAAAATGTGCATGTCTTTGTAAGGGAATCTCTTTGAAATGGAAAAGCAAGAACAGTGTCTCTTACACAGGTGCAGGGTGTAGACTCTCAAAAGACATCGCAAGGATGATAAAAGAGTTATTACACTTTTCTATGCCTTGGTTCCCATATTTAGAGTGCTGATAATTATAGCATCAACCTCTTAAGGTGGCTGGGGAAGTAAAATCATTTAATTCTTATAAATTATTTAGAATACTACCAGGCACCAAATTCACTTTCAGTAAATATTAGCTGTTGATTTCAATAGGATGGTGATTTATTGGGAAATGCTTCTGTATGCAAGAAAAATGTGTATAATTCAAATGCCATGAACAGTGACTCTCATGCTTAGCATATCTAATATTTGTTGTTTGCTTCCAATTAGATTCTTTAGCTAGTTTTTAGTTTATTCTCCCAATGAGAACTCTAAATATGAACTCTAGTAATGACCTTTTAGCTACAGTTTCTACATTTTTTTCCTATTTTTTTTGTTTTTCTTATTTTAAGCTTCCAAGGGAGATACTAAGATTGTCTGATCCTTTCTGCATCACAGACCACAAACACTAGAAGTTCTAGACATTTTTTTTTTATTCTGCTTGTACCATCTGTATCCCAACCATCTCAGTTTATGGAGACTTTATACAATGCAAATGAGAAAATAATGTAAGATGAATGAGATTAGCAAATATGCCAATTCTAATGTTTTTACTTGTATTCATAAAAAGGTTAAATGTTGAGAAAAAAGGATGAATAAAGTAAAATGAGTTAGTTGTAAGACAATTTTATTTTTGTATATTCTACTAAATGTATAGTTTTACATTGTTTCCAGCTTCACTGAAATATAATTGAGCAATAAAAATTGTACATAAAGTATAGAACTTTAAGTATATATATGTACATATATATACACACATATATGTATATATGCATGCATTATAAAATTATTGCCATAATCACTCTAATTAATATACCTATCCCCATTCATAACATATATTTTCATATGTGGTAAGAACATGTTAGATCTACTGTCTTAGCAATAATCAAATATAAAATGTGTATGAAAAATGGAAGTCACCATACACAGATACATACATTAGATCTCCAGAATTTGCGTATCTGCAATTTTAAAGTCTATTTTAAAATACATTTCTGTACTAAAGAGAAAGTAAAGGACATCACTGTATGTCAAAAACTAAATGAACCAGGAATCCATAAATTCCTATGAATCAGAATCCTGTGATTTCTAAGGGTCTCTGAGAATACTTGGTAACTCTGAGCTTCTCTTTTGATGACTGTGAAGTATGTGGGAACGGAGGTGGGGGATCCCAGTGTAAGGTTGCAGATACCAGTTTTTAAAAGCAGCATAAGGGATAGATCAGTACTGAATGGTGGGGAAAACTGTCTCTCACTTAACAATTAATAAAAGATTCTGTTTCAGACATCATACAAATTTGTAATCTACAAAGATAAAACTCAAAACATCAAGCAGATATTTTTTAAAAGGTGTCCAAGAATATATAGGACTTGTAGATATCAAACAGAAATGTCCAGTGGGTCAAAATATTAACTGATATAAAACAGAATGCCAAGAGCAATGACAATATTTAAAATTTGACAATTTGGATATCTCAATGACTACTATAAAACATTTTAAATATCTTTAATTCATACTTTATATTTGTGATCATTTTTAAATCCATACTCATAACAGCAATTTGGAGTGAAATTTTGGTTAGACACTTTGAATTTTTACTCTTCCTACTTTTATAAAAAATGCCTCTAATCTTGAGTTTCTTTGATTTTTTTTATTTTCTTTCAAATTTCATTGGCCAAATTTATATATACGCACACACACACACACACACACACACACACACACACATTTTGTGCGTGCGTGTGTGTGTTTGTGTGTGTGTGTGTGTGTGTGTGTGTGTGTTTGGCTGAGTTATACCTCAGAGTTATACCTGAGCTTGTTTTCTTCATGAAAATATGAAACGCAATATGACAATATATGTTTTTCTTTAGTCATCACATTGTTCCCTGAAAATCTTTGCTGTTTCTCCAGAAATTAGTACTTCCTGTTTCTGAATAAAGCATGACTTCTATTGTTTACTTATATTTTTTTCTCATATGGTTTCCAGAAATCTTTTATCCCAGATTATCTTTTACCAATTAAAATTTTATAAGAATAATTCTAGGGTTTTAGATCTTAAAATGGTAAATAAATTGAAAGTAAGAGTCCTGATTTTTTCCTTAAAAGAAAGGATTTACAAAGGATATCTATAACATTATTTTACAGCCTAAACACTGACTCAAATTCTACAACTTCCACAGGGATCTGTTTGTCTAGTTATTCCTAGACTAATGCCTTTTTCTTTTTGTTGTTACATACCCATATACAATTACATACAGGCAACCACTATGAACTTACTAAGAAGAAAATCGATCAGATTTAAGATCAATTTATCTTTCCAGGCATTATTAATGATATAATGAGTATGAATAGATGGATTACAATTCATATCATAAATACTCTATACTATTATATACATCATTGTTCCTGAAATCCTAGCTCCAACATGCTTTAGGCAGAAACTAAAGAGGAGAGGGAGAGGGAGGAAGAAGCAAGTCCTAGAGATGGGTCAAACCACTAAGATAACAATCTTAGGCATGATTCCAAGTTGTCAATACATTATTTCTCATTTGACTGTTAAACTGAGTTAAGAGAGATAGCATGCCTTCAACAACAGACCATAATTTTGTCTGTGTAGCACGGATTCTTGAATTTATAAAAACAAGTTTAAATAAATAAACTGACAACTTTGAACAGTATTAGTTGCAATCTCTGGCGTCCTATTCCTCACCCCCTAGAAAGCAACTAAAATGAAGGTTGGGAAAGTTTACTTTTCATAGAAAAGCTCTTACATGCAGATATTTCCTTTGTACATATAAGGCTCTCTCCTCCCTCAATGTGATGCATTATTCCTTCTGTTAAACAATATCAGTTATCACAGTGAAATGATTGAAAACTAAGCTTATTTCTCCCTTATCTTTATTATAAACCATTGCAATTCAGTGAACCATTAGCTGTCTTAGTGAAAAATAGTGTAATGTGTGCATCTTTTTGTAATCTTTGTAAAACAAGAAAATGAGCTTGGTAATGTCAGTGCTGAGTTGGCTAAGTATTCTGCTAATACTGTGCTCAATGTTTAATCTTTTCCTCATTAATGGTTTTAGTAAACATTTGACATCCACTTGAGGTCAAATGTAAGTAGTTCTCTCTTATCAGTTCTGCAGGGATTTTAACACTTAGAAAGTATCTTTGAGGAAAAAAATAGATATTTAGTCTCACCTATAAATGAACTTCATAAATCCTTCATTTCTAGATTGAACTGTCACCTGGCATGACTTAAATCAGTTTAAATGATAACCATTAAAGTCCCTTATATGGTCAATGAACTTGATCTGATGGAGTGTCCTAAGGATCTACCATGACTTGATATAAATAGTCTTGAAAATTTTTATCTTGTCTCATCTCCCGTCCTCTCCAGTTTTTACAGTCTCCTCACAGACTGTCCTAAAACCTCCTCATTTACCCTTCGTACTCTGTTTTCCATCTGACCTTGTTCTCTTTTGATAGAGACCATTATTTAGGTGTGGGTTAATGGGAAAGAGTGCCAAGTTAAAAAGGATAGCTGGATCTTCATTATTCCCTCTTCCCTGCAGTTACCAAGAATTCTCTTCCTTGTTGAATCCATGGCCCATCCATTAGATTGATGGGTTCTCTATTGTATCTTCATACCATAAATCTGCCTATAAGTGTGGAGCAAATCTTAGTATATTAAGCATTTAGATGAGATGAGGGGAATGAATGAATACATTCAGGGTGACAACTGGTTTTAGCACAAATCTTGCAACTTAACTTTTAAGTAAAAGAAAACCCACATATATCAAAATGACTGTACTGTATAAATGGAGGATAGAATCTTTAAAATTAAACTATGATTAATTTGAAACAACAGTAGTGAACTTTAGCAGAAGACACAGCTCTATTATTTGTTGAAAAACAGAATTTTGAGTGATAAATAGAAGCATAGATTAATACAGTGCTTTTCAATGTGTTTAATGTAAGGTTATTTTTGGACTTTTAGAATGTTTTAAGAACCTCAAAGAATTTCTTTTCTAATGTATGGACACTATTGTTATTAATTGCATTAGAAATATAAACTGAGACATATTTTAATAACATTTAAATGAAGTAGAAAACAAATCTTAACACATTAAGCATTTAGAAACTCCATTTAGGGTGACAGTTGGTTTTTGTTGTATTTTTCAAAATAAACAAAAAATAATGTGAAAAGCAGCATTGCATTTCACTTATCACCTCTCTTTAGTGTCTGGCTTAATAGAACAAAGATATTTTATGCTTCATCATGCAATTTATTGTGATATCACCTGTCAAGTAGCTTTCAAAAACACAGTGTACAGATTTGAAAAAGAAATGTTTTTTCTCGGGTGGCTGAGGCAGGAGCATAGCAAGTTCAAAGTCAGCCTCAGCAAAAGCAAAGTGCTAAGCAACTCAGTGAGACCCTGTTTCTAAATAAAATATATAAAGGGATGGGGATTTGGCTCAGTGGTTCACTGTTTTTGAGTTCATTCTCTGGTGCAAAAAAAAAAAAAAAAAAAATAGATAGAAAGTGCCACAGTCTGGATGCAGCAAAATAAGGGGGGGCGGTGCGGGGTGAGGAGCAACCTGTGTAGATTGATACAGCGGAAGTGGGAGCTGTTTATTGTAGGACAGGAGGGGTATATATACATAACTGAATACACAGCTTAACTTAATTAACATAAACTAGATACAGCAGTCAACCCATAAGGAATCCTCATCATAATGATTACACACAGCTTAACTTAATTGACATAATCTAGACACAGCAGTCAGTCATTAAGGAATCTCTATCATCTTAATGGCTAGCTGGCATTACTTCACAAACCACTCCCTCTGGCAAAATGCCAGGTGCCATCTTGACTTGTTTACCGACCCTAACAGAAAGAAGAAATGTTTTATCGTCAGAGATCCTTTAAAAGAGTCTCAAGCTGATCCCAAGTGTCCTCAGTCCAGGGGATGAAGACTGCGGGAATAATTACTAACAATTTGGATATTAGACTTGGACTAGAGAACCTTTAATCTTCTTCAACACTTGCTAGTTATTGGTGTTGAGGGCAGTTACTTAACCTTCGTAAATCTCAAATTTCCTAAGTAAGAAATGGGCTTAGGTATAGTACCTAGCTAATAAAATTGTTTCAAAATTCAAAACACATATTTATCAAACAATTCACTACTGCTGAAAGAAATAAACAATTTTCAAACTATCAAAATGGAATTTAACAGCTTGAATAGGAGGGAAAACTATGTTAGTATAATATTTTGTCATTTGACATGCTTCTGACCACTCAGTATTTTAGGAAAGTTGTTTCAAATGATAATTATTGACTTATCATATTTAATCATAGAATAATGAGAGTCTCTTTATTGTCATCAAGTTGCCATGTGTATACATAACAAAACCTCTTCCACTTCAAAAAGAAATGAAAGAAAACATACACAAATAAAAACAACAATAAAAACACCAAATAAAATTAAAGGACAGGATAAAGGAGAAAGTAGGGGACATTTGGAAGCCAATTAGTTAGGAAGTGACTTGTCAAATTGGTGGTCTTGTAGAACATCTCAACTATTTTTCCAAACACATATTTTCTATAAATCTGGATAAGAAAAAAATCTATGATACGTCAAGATCAATGTAATGTTTTGAGCAAGTATTAAATTTCTTAAAAAAATCTAGTTTCATTTTTTAAATATTATTTTTAGTTGTCAATGGGCCTTTATTTTATTCATTTTTATGTGGTGTTGAGACTCTAACCCAATGATTCACAATTCTAGGCAAGCACTTTACCACTGAGCCACAGCCCCAGGCCCCTATTTTCATCTTTAAATAGTAAATAGTGATGCCATGTTTACTTTTTTGAAATAATTATTAACATATACTTACATATTAAAAGCATATAAGGCATAATATAAGCTGGAAGAAATCTGCTTATTTTGTTTAAGTAGGGGGTAAAATAAAAGTTACAAGTTGAAAAGGTTAAGCATGCAAGAATTATAATTAAACAAAATTTACCAAAAAAAAAAAAAAAAAAAAACAAGCTGATATATATATCAGGGATTCTTAATGATTATTGTATCTAATGTTAATGAGGCAGAGAATGAGTTTTCTTAAGTACTGATTTCACATACATAACTCTAATTACTATACTTTTGTAGTGCTTAATTTAAATACATAGATTTAAATAATTTAAAGAAAATACTTATTTTTTATTATTTTTTTTATTTTGCCAGTTATAGGTGACATTTTGCACAAGTTATTATGTGCTCAGTAAAAGCATACCTAAATTCCTATTAATAGATAACTGAATTCCTGTTATTCAAAATACTTAGGCCACCCAGTTTAATTATTCTTGTATACTCTCCTGTGTCTCTCATATGAAGGTTTTTGTTCAGTATGTTCTGTCATTCTTGTCTCTCTTCAGCTTCTATTACCCCTACTCAAATGATCCACCTCAGGGGTCCAGAATGTTACACACCCTGAGGCAGTGGAAGTACTGACACACATCTGCACCAAATCAGGGGAAGGGGTGTGCCTATACAGACCTTTATTCATCATCTCCCTTATTTACCAAAGATACAAACAAAATATAGTGGAAACAGAGATCTCAGACAGACTTTGTATTAGTCAGGGTTCTCTAGAGGAACAGAATCAACAGGAAACATAATTATAAAATTATTAGTTTGGCTTACACAACCAGAATATAATCTGGCCCACAATAGCCATCTTCAGGCTGTAGGACTGGAAGAACCACTAGCTGCACAGTCCAAGAGGCTGAAGCCTCAGAACAAGAGGGATCAATTGTGGTACCCTAGTCCAAGACTATAGGTTTCTGGAGAATCTGCTTTGGAATAGTGAAGAAGCAAGAGTCTGATATCCTCAGATGATCACAGCAGCAATTAAGAACCCATTCAAAAAGAACCAAGCTTGCATCTGCTGATACTTCTTTTTCTTACAACTTTTTGTTTTGTTTTGTTTTCTTGCGATGCTAGGGATAGAACCCATGACCTTGTGCCTGCAAGGAAGCCACTCTATCAATGGAGCTATATCCCCAGCTCTTATTCTTCCAACTTTTATTCCATCCTATTGGATGGTGCTGCCCATGCTAGGGAGGTCTTCATTTCAGTTGGCTATCCCACATGTCAACCATTTCTAAAAACACCCTCATTGATCCACCCAGAAGCCTCTTAATCATCTTCATTTCTTAATCCAATCAAGTTGACCATTCAAATTAACCATTACAGATTTGAACCAGACACAGGAGGAAAAAAAAATTTAAATCTGCATTTATAATTATAGGTGGATCTTGAGTATCAGCAAGGCATGAGAAAAAAATTAATACAAGGCAAACAGGAAACATTGCTAAATCTGTTTCAAATATAATTTTACAATTTTTTTGCATCTGGAAAATTTCTCCCTCATCCTAGGAGATTTGAAGAATATACCTTAATAGCCATACATAGCAAACTTGTCCGTAGTACTTTTATAATCCTGACTGCTTCAGTTTTATGAGGATAAAGGAAGACAACATTTTTTTCTCTAGGCATCATAGATTGATTGTTTCAATCTCAGCTTCTAGTTCAGACTTATGAGTAGGTTGCTTCTTAATGTGATGCAGAAGTTTCAGGAAACCTCACATGCCCCAAATTATATTTTTCTCATTTACTTGCTGACCCATGAAATTATCTTAGCACAGGTCATTGACTTTAGTTCTATAATTAAAATGTAAAGGATTAAATGATAATAGCCTAGACATAGGAGAAAAATCCACTCTGATTATAAGCACACTTAAGTACCTTACAGCTTCCTTGAAAACTGATTGATCCTGAGTAGAGAAAGGGGGGGAAATAGGGAGGGAGAGAGAGAGAGTGGGGGGGGCACCTTAAGAAGATTATATGAGGGAAATACAAGCGTGTAAGAATGTAGAAAGATAAGGCTCAGGGTAGACAAGACAAATACATATGCATTTCACATCAAGTGGATTTATTTAACTCTAATATATCTTGAAAGACATGCATCATAGGTTGGCTGGCTTCCTGAGTTGCCCTAGAATAATGGAAGCTGTACAAATCTCAACCTTTCCTCATATTTTCAAAAGAAAAAAAAAAGCACAAAGAGCAACATTAAGAAAATGAAAACATAAATAATTTACATCTTCAACCTAATCAGTAAACAGAGAGTATCATGTACCCCCAAATTCTTATAAATAGAGAAATTAACACCAAGCTTTATTCATATGCCTTTTTGGAGAAGGAGGTAGAAAGCTTATGGCCATCACAGCACAGGAAAAATTCAACACCAAGAGTAAAATTACTGAGAACATTTCTGAGGCCTCACAGATCAGAGCACTACTATAGGAAAGAAATTTGAAAGTATGGGAAGCTTTAAGAAGTTATCAAAATTATTCAAAACCAGATAGTAGGCAAAAGATGACTTGATATCAGAACTAATTTATTGTGTAATAAGTTGACTGATAGGTTATCTGACTCTCTAAAAGGAAATATGTTTTTTTGTTATTTACAATTAAGTATAGTATAGAAATATAGCAATATAGAAATTAATAGCTTGTAGAATTATATGATAATTTGTAGAACCCTCTTAAGGTGTAAATAAATCGATCCAGTAGAGATGCAAATCCTTTCTGTCAAGCTCAAAGGAAGGATTATGGAGCTATTGTACAATCAGATTTGCATCATTTATGCACAAAATTCAGCCTATTTCAACATTTTTAGCAAGCTTTCTTTTTTGTACACACACACACACACACACACACACACATTCATACAGCTTTTTTGAAATGTTGTAATCCTCTTATATACTGGTTTCTTCCTCCGTGTACTAAATAACCATTGACTAAGGAACACATATATTTATGTGATCTAATTATGGTTTTACTATTTTGAGAAGTATACTTTGGTATTTTGGTCTTGGGTAGACATTGCTTCTACCAGGAATGGTGGTAAGTAGGAAAGTATGTGACATTTGAGGTTTAGTGGTTAAAGAAACTTATTTCAAGAAACTGGGTTACTTGACTATGAAGTTTGCTAAGACTGAAATCTATTGGGTAGATCAGTAGGCTAGAAACTCTTGGGCAAGAGCTGATGTTGCATTATTGAAGCAGAGTTTCTTTTGAACAAGGAAAACTAAGTTTTGCTTACAGGCCTTGCAACTGATTGGATGAGGCCCATGCACATTATAGAGGTCATTTTTACTTAAATCAACAGATTTGTAAATGTTAGCAATGTCTACAAAATGCCTTCTTAGCAAAACTGTTTGATTAAATAACTGGTACTAAATCCTAGCCAAGTTGACAAATAAAACTGACCATCACAGTGATGAAGAGGGGAGGAAAAAAGCAAAAGAGGAAATTAAGTTTACTAAAATGTCAGGTGGCAAACAAAAAATAAATAAAAAGATAGCACCAATGCCTCCTATGGCCCTGAAAACAATTCCATTGTTTAAAGAATTTGAACTTTACCACATAGATATAAGGAAAAACTCTTGATAAACTGTGATGCTTAATTTTAGGTGTTGTTATGGTTTTAGATATGAGGTATCTCTAAAAGAACATGTGTGAAGTAATGCAGGAAAGTTTATAGAGATGAAATGATTGGGTTGTGAGAACTTTAACCTAATCAGTGCATTAATCAACTTAAGTGGATTAACTGGGTGGTAATTTAGGCATGTAGGGTGTGGCTGGAGCAGACAGGTCACTGGGTATGAGCCTTTAGGGTGTATGTTTTGTCCCTGGTGAGCTGAGTGCTCTCTCTTCTTTCCTGGTTGCCATATCCTGAGCCTCTCCTCCTCCACACCTTTCTGCCATGATGTTCTCCTTAACCTTGGACCCTTAGCAAAGCAGCCATATATTATGGAGTGAGACCATGAACCCCAAATGAACTTTTTCTTCTCGGAAATTGTTCTTGTCAGAGATTTTGGTCACAGGAGTGAGAAAGATGACTAAAAGAAGTGTCAACTTGACTGAATTGAGGGAAGCCCAGATAGAAGATAAACTCTTATTTGTGGGTTTGTCCACAAGGTTACTTCTGGAAGTGATTGGCATTTAAATCAATGGACTGAATAATAAAAATCTTTCCTAAAATATCATGGGCACCAAGCAATCCTTTGAGGACCCAGGTAAATAAAATCACAGAGGAAATATGAATTAACTTTTTCCCTTTCTCTTGGAACTGGGATCCCTTCTTGCTTTGCTGTTGGTCATCAGAACTTCAGGTTCTCCATATTTGGGGGCCTGGAACCTCCACCAACAGCCTGCTAGATTCTCAGAGCTTCAGCTTCAGACTGAGAGTTATACCATTGACTTTTCTGGCCCAAGGTCTTTTGATTTGGACTGTCATGAAACCAGCCTCCCTGGTTTTCTACTTTGCAGAAGGCACATGATGGGATTTCTCAGCCTCTGAAATTGCATGAGCCAATCCCCATTGTAAATCCCCTTTCCACTTCCTTTCCATATAGACATCTCTATTTTCTATATCTTTACCTATATTTACCCAATTTGTTCAGTAACTCTGAAGAACCCTGATGAATATACTGTTCAAATTACTCTCATCTGCATACGAGTATTAATGACAATCCATAATTTGGACACAAATATCATTCTACATTCAAACAGAGAAAATATATGAAGAAAACAGCTGATATAAGTTTCTTTGTTTAAAAATAAAAACATCATGAATGAGAATGAAGCTAGGATGATACTCTAACCTGAAGAAAATATTTTTAACAATTTTAAGGTACTATCATATATTGAACTTTTGAGATTAAATAATCAATTGTAGTTGCAGCACAAAAAGGAAATAGAGCAGGAAAACATGCAAATAAATGTCTTATTTATTTATCAAATAAAGCTAATATGTTTTGGTTTGCTTTTCTTTTTCTAGTTTCCATTTGTGGAAGATAATTCTTTCATTGCTGCCTTCCTTTTTTTTTTATGTCTTTAACTCATTGTTGCCTACTCAAGTACTTTTGAAGTTTACTATGTATTTTTGAGATTGTGTCTGTGTCTATGTGTGTGCACAAGCGTACATGTGCATCTTCACTGGAGATTACAACAAACACTTTAATTTAAACACTCTTGGAGAGAATAATTCCAATCTAACTTCAATAGTATAAAGCATCTTGTTCTAATATACCTCTGCTTTTTTGCATTTTTAAAATAGTTTTTACTTTATGACATGATATATTAAGTAAAGAAAGTGGTTAAAAAGCAACACTATTATGTTGTCTTGCATAAAACTTATTAGTAAAAATTATTAAAGCTTTGCATTCTTTGTAGGAATTTAAGGTATTATTTAGTCTTCTTTCATTTAAGCCAGATTGTCTTCCTTCATTATTTCTTGGATGGTAGTTCTTCTAGTAAGTAATTTTTTGCTTTTCAGAAAATATCTTCTTTCCTCATTCTTTCTTTCTTTTTTTTTAAGAGAGAGAGAGAGAGAGAGAGAGAATTTTATTATTTATTTTTTTTTAGTTATCGGTGGACACAACATCTTTGTTCGTATGTAGTGCTGAGGATCCAACCCGGGCCGCATGCATGCCAGGCGAGCACGCCACCGCTTAAGCCACATCCCCAGCCCCTACAATTCTTATTACACATATAGAGCACAATTTCTTATATCTCTGGTTGTATACAAAGTATATTCACACCAATTCATGTCATCATACATGTACTTTGGATAATGACTATCATGTTCCATCATCATTTCTAATCCCCAGCCCCTTCCTTTCCCCTCCCACCCCTCTGCCCTATCTAGAGCTCATCTGTTCCTCCCATGCTCCCCCACCCTACCCCACTATGAATCAGTCTCCTTATATCAGAGAAAACATTTGGCATTTGGCTTTTTGGGATTGGCTAACTTCACTTAGCATTATCTTCTCCAACTCCATGCATTTACCTGAAAATGCCATGATTTTATTCTCTTTTATTGCTGAGTAATATTCCATTGTGTATAAATGCCACATTTTAAAAAATTCATTCATCTATTGATTCTTTTTTTTAATTTTTATTGTCAACATTTTTTTAATTAATTTTTATTGTTGGTTGTTCAAAACATTACATAGTTCTTGATATATCATATTTCACACTTTGATTCAAGTGGGATATGAACTCCCATTTTTATCCCGTATACATATTGCAGAATCACATCAGTTGCACATCCATTGATTTACATATTGCCATACTAGTGTCTTTTGTATTCTGCTGCCTTTCCTATCCTCTACTACCCTCCCTCCCTCCCTCCCCTCCCTTCTTCTCTCTCTACCCCCTCTACTGTAATTCATTTCTCCCCTTTATATTTTCCCCCCTTTCCCCTCACTTCCTCTTGTGTGTAATTTTGTATACCACTGAGGGTCTCCTTCCATTCACATGCAATTTCCCTTTTTTTTTTTTTTTTTTTGTGGAGGAGTAAAGGACCTTTAAACCCACCTGTTCCCTGCAGTAACTATTAAAGTTCTGGTTTTCACAACTTCTGTACTTGTAAGGCTATGTTTTACAAGATTTCTATAGAGCAAGAAAAAGGTATTAGAACGGGATAAGTGAAAACTTTATAAACCTTGTGTTCTTACTGACCAGTCTTTTTCTTGAATAAATGTTCTTCAGATTTTAGTAAATCTTTTGTGAACTTCCAGAGTTCTTAAAAAATGTATTTTGAATTTTTTCTGGTGTTCTTTTTGCTTTAAGAAGAAGAATATTTTTAAATTTTTTTACTCCACTATTCTAGAAGTACTTCCATGATAAAGAACACAACACAACACTATTAGAGCTCTGGTATTGTCTCAAATTAGAAGTGTATTAGAGCTTAATACTGAATTTTTACTATTGTTTATTGTGATGATGAAAAACTAGAATATTTAAAATAAAAATAAGAACTGTATCTCCATTTATTCTATTAATATAAGAAGTTGTGCTTACTGAGGATAGCACATGTGATTTTTCTATATAAAAATTAAATTAAAATATTCTTAAATTCCAATAGTACTTTGAAACATAAGCATATTTTCTGGTATAACTATACTTGTAAAGATATCCTATTTACCTCCATAATTATGTAGATAAATAGAAGATAATAGAAATTTAGCAAGATTAACAGGCTAAAGTTTCTTATTAAAATCTGGCTTGAGGATACAATATTAAACGAACAGATTCATGATATTTGTGTTTTCTTTATTACTCAGATATACTGTCAGCCTAGCACATCATTTTATTAAATTTACATTATTCAAAGCTCTCCCTTCAGTTGAATTTGAATGTTTCAGTTTTCAAATTGTTATATTTATAGATAGAAATATAAATTACAGTGACTACTTTTGCCTTAATTAGTTGAAGAACTTCGCGTAGCTGTTAGAGAACAAATGGAATAAACCCTTTCTATTTTACATTTTGTAAGAGCAATTTTTGCAAATGAATTCATGATGTTGAAGGAAAGGAGCAACCCTGTTACAGTGTGGATACTGAGGTGTCCTCCCCTTTAAAAATTCTGGTAATGCAGGAATAATAAGAGGTGAACAATTGGATTGTAACAATTGTTACCTAATCATTTCAACTACTTTGAATGGACTGACTGACTGGTGACTGTAGGCCAAAGAGGCATGGCTCGAGGAGGTATGTCAGTGGAGGTGTGTCCTGGTAGAGTGAATCTTTCTCTAGTCCCTTTCCTCTTCTCTATCTCCTCCTAACCCTGCCATCCACTGAGCTGTTTGCCTGCACTCAGCTCTTCCCCCATGATGTGCAGCCTCACCTTAGGTCCAGAACATTGGAGTTAGTCACCTATGGACTGAGAACTCTGAAATTGTGAGCCCCAAGTGAACCTTTCCTCCTCTAATCTGTTCTTGTCAGACATTTTGGTCACAGTGATAAAAAAAAAAAGGTGATTAAAACAAAAATTGGGACCAACAGGGGGTTTACAGCTGTGACTAACCTGTGTGATTCGGAAACATTTGGAGCTGGTTTGTAGGAACAATTTTGAAAAGTTTAAAGATACAAACTAGACAAAATTTAGAATGTTATAAGCAGAGCTTAATGAACAATTCTTTATCTTATTTCCTGTAAGATATACCAATGATACACTCATTTGATTATTTTAGCTGTGCAGTGAATATGGAAATCAGGAACTATGAGTTGAGTTATTTGTTTTTGTTCATTTTCAAAATTAACTTAGCAATTCTGGATTCTTCATACCTCAATATAATCTTCGGATTTCTTCTTTCCCTCAAAATATCTTATAGGACTTTAATTGAAATTTCTTTGAGCCTGGGATTTTCCTTGTGAATAATCACATTGCATGCAAGTAAATATAGCATTTTATGCTCTATTTCATTTTGCACTATCATTTCTTTTGCCAGTTTTAATGAAATGACTAGAGTCTCTTACATATAGCTGAATAAAATTGGTGAGAGATTTCCTCACTCTTTCTCTGATCTGGGCTAGATAGCATTGCTATTTTATCATTGATTTTTAGGTTAGCTGTAGGTTTTTCATAGATGCCCTTTATCAAATTGAAGATTCTTTCTTTTATAACTAGTATACTGAAAATTTTTTGTGTGAATTGATATTGAATTTTTTTCAAAATCTTTTTGGCACATATTGATGATGTGACTTTTCTTCTTTGCTGCATTAGTTTGATTAGATTACTTTAATTGATTTTTAAAGAATTGAGATTATATTACATTTCCGTATAGCTACAAATTGCAATTTATTCATGATGTATGATACACTGTTGAATTAAATTTGCTAAAATTTTACTAAAGATCTTGAATCTCTATTCCCATATGTTCAAGGTGTCCTTTTCTTGTATCACTATTGTCTGGTTTGATAACAGTATAGTATTGACTTCTGAAAATGAGTCAGAATATGGTCCATCATCCTATATATTCTAACAGAATTTATAAAGTATTATTATGATATCTCCAAAACTATTTTAAATAATTCTCCAATTATTGGACACCTTAACCTGAAATTTTCTTTGAAAGTATATTTTTAAATTTTTTTTAGTTTTTTCGACTTTTTTATGTTCTTTTTAGTTATACATGACAGTAGAATGTATTTTGACATACTATACATACATGGAGTATACCTTCCCATTCTTGTGGTTGTGCATGCTATGGAGTTACACTGGTCATGTATTCATGTATGAACATAGGAAAGTAATGTCTGATTCATTCTACTGTGTCTTAGGTTGATACCACTGCAATTGGATCATACCCGTCACTGACTACCGGTCCAGCATATAGCCATTGGCCCCCAAATTTTAGACCATCACTAGCAGAAGGGAGGAGGATACAGAAATGCCACGACACCAGCTCCTTTGGAAAAATTGCATCACTGGTGACACCATCAGCAAAGATATGCCAGCATTACCACAATTTGCTGCACTAAACGATAGTTACATAGTCCAGGCAAGTTCTGCAAGCAGTTCAAAGTGGAGGAATCTATCAATATGTTCGTCTCCTCCCAAAATCCGTTTCCTCCCAAAGTAAGTTGACTCCTTGATTGAGCATTACTTGTTGAGTTTGTCTTCACCAGCACTGGGATGAAGATAGGAATTCTGGCAATGATGCTAAAGAGACATTATCCTGAAAAGAATTATTAAATATAATGAAAAGGAAAGGTGAAAGTAAACAAACAGATCTGTTAACCACCTTTAAAAACAATCCTTAACAGCTGTTTACCTAATTTAAATTAAGCCATTTAAATCACGTGAATAAAACAAATAATAATTTGGATCCATTTTTCATGAGCGCTCCTCATATATGAAATATGGACATATGCACACACAGACATACAACACAAAATGAAAGACCCCAGCCCAGAAACCCCAGGCCCCATTGTGAAACCATCAGGGCGTGTTGCTAACCCACGTAAAGAGAGGTCTCTCTGTTAATCAGTTAAGGGTAGTCTATTGTGAGGGGACAGGATGGTTGAGGAAGAACAGAAAAGCAGATCCCAAGGCATGCCTGAACAAACAGGAACTGATAATGATAAGCAGGAACAGAAAAACCAGACTGTTAATATGTAACTGTCATGAGGTTTATCCAGGAACATAAAGTGAAAAACAACTTTGCCCTTTAGGTAATCTATATGTTGGGTTCAAAATAACCAATAAGAAACCTGTCACTTCCCATGCGCGCGAAACCTGCCCCATTATCCTATAAAAGACCTGTACCCCAAAGCCCGGTGTGCCAGTTCACCAAAGCTCCGGCTGAGGTTTTGCTGAGCACCCACAGGCGTCTGTGTCTGAATAAACCTCTTGCGTTTGCAGCCAGTGCCTCGTGCGTCTTTCTTGGACAGGGAATCGGTGGGTCTTTCAAAAACACAAGAGTACAACACATAAGACAATAATAAAGGCCTTGTAGCTTTACCTAGGTGAAATCTCCATTGCAATGTTTAAAAACTCCACAGTCAAAAAATAAAACTGATCAGAAAAACATTAACCTAGGTTTGTATGAGCTCAAAAATAAAATAAAATAGAATGCAATAATCAAATAGATATTGAAAAAAGCATCCTGGTTAATCACTGTCACAGATGTAAGAATGGCCAAGCTGGAGTTCTGGATATCAGCTGTTATGGATTTGAGTCAAATCATCTTCTTTTCGATCTGTAGAAATCATTTTAGTTAGTCTTTCTGGAATCCAAATCAGTTGCTGTTCTCCCTGTGGAAACACGCAAATAGAGCCCCGACTCCAGACAATCACTGGGTCAGGACCTTTCCATTGTCCTGTTAGAATATCTTTCCAAAGTACTTTAGGCTTATGTACATTTTTTGGATACATTTGCCTTTCCGCAGCACTAAGTCCTGATGAATACAAATTTAAAAAGTTTAGAGTAAAAAGCGTTATTTTAAGTTTATCTTTGGGGGATATATACCCTAAAGGTCAGTTTTCCAATGACGGGTAAGAACCATATGTTGAACTGGACAACCTACCAGGCACGGTCCTTAAGCCACATTACTTGTTGTTTAATTAATCAGAAGGGGGGAGATGCTGGGAGCCATCAGCCAAGTAGGTATGACAATTTCCTTGCCAGCTACTCCCATGCTGTCTAGTGGAAGGACTCCTGAAAGGTGACCTTGCTCAAGGACCAGGGCGGATCCGTGTTTAGGGTGTCCCCGGTTTAGCATAATAGGAGATTAGGGTGTTCCCCCTTTAGAATAGGGTGGTTTAACATAATAGGAGATTAGGGTGTTCCCCCTTTAGAATAGGGCGGTTTAGCATAATAGGAGATTAGGGTGTTCCCCCTTTAGAATAGGGCGTATCCTGCTGCCTGAGTTCCTCTTGAGTTCTTAGGGTCAGACAGTATATTTGGGAGACAGAAGCCCATGTGGTGAATTTGGGCAGAGAACGTGGATTTCCCCAGAGCGTGTTTGTAGAAGGCCGGTGTGAGATCGGGAATAAAGAATTGCTGTTTGAATCTACAAGCTGTGTGGAGACTCGTGATTTGTGCCCAGCCAGAGACTGCGGCATCACTGTCTTTTCTATTCCCATTCCCTCTGCTTTTCCATCATTCCTCTTCATTCCAAAGTACTTCTATTCTTCCCTACCCCAGCTTATTGTGTGTTAGCATCCATATATCAGAGAGAACATTCAGCCTTAATTTTGGGGAATTGGCTTATTTTACTGAGCATAATAGTCTCTAGTTCAATCAATTTACCAGAAAATGCAAAAATTTCATTTTTATGTCTGAGTAATAATCCATTGTGTATATATACCATATTTTCTTTATCCATTTATCTGTTGCAGGGCACCTAGATTGGTTCTGTAGTTTAACTATTGTGAATTTAGCTGCTATGAGTATTGATGTGGCCATGTCACTATAGTATGCTGATTTTAAGTCCTTTGGGTATATACAGAGGAGTGGGATAACTGGGTCAAATGGTGGCTTTATTCCTAATTTTCTAAGGAATTTCCATACTGCTTTCCAGAGTGCTTGCACCAATTTGCAGTCCCACCAGCAATGTATGTGTGTGCCTTTTTTGCCACATCCTCGCCTACATTTATTGTTATTTGTATTCTTGATAATTGCCATTATGACTGGAGTGAGATGGAATCTCGGTGTAGTTTTAATTTGCATTTCTCTAATTGCTAGAGATATTGAACTTTTTTTATATATTTTTTGACCATTTGTATTTCTTCTTCTGTGAAGTGTCTGTTCAGTCCCTTTGCCCATTTATTCATTGGATTATTTGATTTTTATGGTGCTAATTTTTCTTAGTTCTTTATACATCATGGAGATTAATGCTCTATCAGAGGTGCAGGTAGCAGCAAAGATTTTCTCCCATTCTGTAGGTTCTTTCTTCACATTCTTGATTGTTTCTTTGGTTGTGAAGAAGCTTTTTAGTTTGATACCATCCCATTTATTGATTCTTGTTTTACTGGCATTTTAGGAGTATTGTTGAGGAATTTGGTTCCTAGGCCAACATGAAGATTTGGGCCTAGGCGCAGGGTCTGTGGACTAATGCGTACATCCTTAATCCACTTAGAGTTGAGTTTTGTGCAGGGTGAGAGGAGGAGGTCTAATTTCATTTTATAACACATGTATTTCCAGTTTTCCCAGCCCCAATTTTTGAAGAGGCTGTCTTTTTAAAAAAAAAAAAAAATGTTTATGGCACCTTTGTCTAATACGCGATAACTGTATTTGTGTGGGTTTGTCTCTGTATCTTCTATTCTGTACTGTTGGTATTCAGATCTGTTTTGGTGCCAATACCATGCTGTTTTGTTACTATATAGTATAATTTGTTTCTGTTACTCTGTACTATCATTTAAGTTCTGATATTGTGATTCCTTCTTCTTCCCTTTTCTTGCTAAGTATTGCTTTGGCTACTCTGGGTCTCTTATTTTTTCCAATGAATATCATGATTGCTTTTTCTATTTCTATGAAGAATATCATGCAAACTTTAATAGAAATGGTGTTAAATCTGTTTAGCCCTTTTGTTACTATGGCCATTTCGACAATATTATTTATGCCTATCCAAGAACTAGGAGCTGGGAACTCTTTCCATCTTCTAAGATCCTCTTGAATTTCTTTCTTTAGTGTTTTGTGGTTTTCATTATAGAAGTCTTTCACCTCTCTTGTTACGTTGATTCCCAAATTTTTATTTTTGAGGCTATTGTGAATGGGATATTTCCCCTAATTTCTCTTTCAGCTGATTCATCACTAATGTATAGGAATGCAATTGATTTATAGGTGTTAATTTTATATCCTGCTATTTTGCTGAATTCATTTATGAGTTCTAGAAATTTTCTTATGGAGTTTTTTGGGTCTTCTAAATATAGAACCATATCATCAGCAAATAAGGATAGTTTGAGTTCTTCTTTTCCTATTTGTATCCCTTGAATTCCTTTCTTCTGCCTAATTGCTCTGGGTAGAATTTCAAGGACTAGGGTGAATAGAAGTGGTAAAAGAGGACATCATTATTTTTCCAGTTCTTGGAGGGAATGCCTTCAGTTTTTCCCCTTTTAGAATGATGTTGGCCATGGGTTTAGCATATGCAGCATTATAATTTGGAGGTATGTTCCTACTATTGATAGGTTTTATAGTGTTTTGAACATGAATGGATGCTCTATTTCCTCAAACACTTTTTCTGCATCTATTGAGATAATTATGTAATTCTTGTCTTTGAATTTATTTATGTGATGGATTATGTTTATTGATTTCTGTATGTTGCATCAACCTTGTATCACTGAAATGAACCTCACTTGATCATGGTGCACTATCTTTTTAATATAATTTTGTATGCAATTTGCCAGTATTTTATTAAGAATTTCTTCATCTAATTTCATCAGGAATATTAATCTGAAGATTCCTTTCTTATATATGTCTTTGGTTTTAATATTAGGGTGATACTATATTCACAGAATGAGTTTAAAGGGATTTCTTTTCTATTTTATGGAATAATTTAGGGAGGATTGGTGTTGGTTCTGCTGAAAATCCATGTGGTCCTGTGCTTTTTGTTTTAATTTGGTAGATTTTGATGGCACAATCAATAACATTGCTTGAAATTTATCTGTTTAAATTTTCTATGTCATCCTGATTCAATTTGGGTAGTTTATATATCTCTAGAAATTTGTCAATATCTTCAAAATTTTCTATTTTTTAGAGTAAAAATTTTCAAAATAGTTTCTGATTATCGTTTTTATTTCAATAGTGTCTGTCATAATATTTCTTTTTTCATCATTAATTTCAGTAATTTGCATTTTCTCTCTCTTCCTCTTTGTTAGCATGGATAAAGGATGATCAATTTTATTTATTTTTTTTCAAAGAACCAACTTCTTGTTTCAACAAATTTTTGAATTTTTTTTTGTTTCAATTTCATTGATTTCAGCTCTAACTTTAATTATTTCCTGTCCTATACTTCCTTCTGTATTGGTTTGTTCTTTTTTCTAGGGCTTTGAGAGATAATATTAAGTTATTTAATGTTGACTTTCTATTTTTTAATGAATGAGCTCAATGCAATGAACTTTCCTCTTTGAACTCCTTTCATAGTATCTCAGAGATTTTAATATGTTGTATTGCTATTCTCATTTACCTCTATGTATTTTTTTATTTCATCCCTGATTTCTTCTGCATTATTCATTCAATAGCATATTTTTGAGTCTTCAGATGTTAGAGTAGCTTCTATTTTTTATTTTATTTAGATTTCTAATTTCATTTCATTATTATCTAATAGGACATGAGGTATTATTTCTATTTTTTTGTACTGCTAAGAGTTGCTTTGTGGTCTAAGATTGGTCTATTTTTGTTTTCAGTTATAGATGGATGAAATATTCTATATATGTCTGTTAAGTCTAAATTATTAATTTTATTTTTTAGTTCTATACCTCCTTTATTAAATTTTTGTTAGGAGGATCTTTATAGTAGTAAGAGAGATGTGTTGTGGTCTATTTGATTCTTGAAATTAAGGAGGGTTTGTTTGAAAAACAAATTTATCAAACATAAATTTTCCATTGTTTAAGGCATATATTTTTACAATTGTTATGTCTTGTTGATATATAATTCCCTTAAGCAGTATGAAATCTCCTTCTTTTTCTCTCCTAATTAACTTCAACTTAAAATCCACTTTACCTGATATGAAGATGGAAACCCTGCTTGTTTACAAGATCCATGTGAATGATAGGGTTTTTGCCACATCCTTTTACCTTCAGTTTGTAGATATTTTTTCCTATGAGGTGAGTCTCTTGGATAGAGCATATTGTTGGGTTTTATTTGTTAATACAGTCTTCCAGTCTATGTCTTTGATTAATGACTGAAGGCTGTTTATATTCAATGATATAATTGAGCAATAATTTTTATTTCCTCTCATTTTGATTCAATTCTGACTTTTAATTTCAATTAGTTTATATTTTGATTGACTATTCTTCTAGTATAATTCCTCCATTTGCTAGTTTTCATTTTTATTTTTCATTTCTTCATCATGAACTATTTTATTATTATTATTATTATTATTATTATTATTACTATTATTATTTGGTAGAGCAGGCTTTCTAGTTTGAATTCTTTTAAGGTTTGTTTATCAAGAATGGTTTTTATTAGATCACCAATTCTGAAGATTAATTTTGCTGGGTATAGTATACTTGGCTGGCATTCATTTTCTTTCTGAGCTTGTAACATATTATTCTAAGACCTCCTAGCTTTGAGAGTCGGGGCTGAGAAATCAGTTGAGCTCCAAATGGGCTTCCCTCTAAATGTGATCTGTGATTTTCCAATGATAGCCTTTAAAATTCAATCCTTATTCTGTATGTTAGGCATTTTCATAATAATGTGCTTTGGTGTGAGTCTTTTGTACTTTTGAATATTTGGGGTCCTGTAATCCTTCCATACCTAAATTTCCATCTCATTCTTTAGGTTTGGGAAATTTTTTGACATAATTTCATTAAAAAGATTCTGCATTCCTTAGCTTTGTATCTACAAGCACCCATTTATACCAATTAATCTTAAATTTGATCTTTTCAGGTTATTCCTTATTTCTTGGAACTTCTCTTCATGGTCTCTTAACATCTTATATCCATGACCAACTTTATTTTCAAAATTATATATTTTGTCTTCCTTGTCTGAAATTATGTCTTCAAGTAGTCTAATGTGTTGGTGATGCTTTCCATTGAATTTTTGATTTGGTTTATTTATTTCTTCATTTAATGGATTTCTACTTAATATTTTTTTTTCAGAATCTTTATTTTCTTATTGAAATGATCTTTCTCCACCTGTATTTAATGTCTGATTTCACTCTTTACATGGTCCTTTATCTCACAGATTAGTTTAACTATGTACATTCTAAATTCCTTCTCTGACATTTCTTCCATTGTGGTGTTGATGGATTTTGTTATTAAAGTATCTTAGTTTGTTTGAGGTAATTTGTTCACTTGCTTTTTTATGTTGTGTGTGTATGTATCCACCTAACAGTATAGATCTAAGGCAGTAGAGTTTCTACTCTACGGACTTATAGTGTCCCTCAATGTCTGAAAATTTTAAATCAACACACCTCCAGGGCCCAGTAATTGCTACTCCATGCTGCAAGACTGCACCCTGGGAACCTCCCCTGGGTTCCACTCTTGTGGTAGGAAAGCCTATTCTTTAGTCCACTATATGTCTCCCACGGACCCCACATTTCCTGGTCTCCAGTTCAGTCTCCAAACTCAATTTCTCCCACCCCTGCCTTTTGAATTCCTGGCCAGGAGTGTCTCTCCCTGCTGTTCCTGCAAGCAGCTGACTTAGAGAGGAGAGCCAGGCAGGTTTCCATAACCAATTGTCCCCTGTGAAAACCTATCATCTCCACATTTAATTTTTTCCTGGTCACTTAGGCACACTCTATGTTGTGCAGCGTGGGCTTTCCAGGCCTATATTTGGGGCCAAACTTGGGTTTGCCAGAAATCTGCTACCCAGCTGCTGACACTCATTCCACAGCCACAAAATGTTTTCTTCCTCTGTCCTCTGCACACTGCCAGGAGAGATGTGGTTTCTTTCCCATACAAGGAATTATGCAGCACACCTTTCAGTTTAGTCAGACAATGTCTTTGATTTCTAAACTCTCCATACCCAGACACGCCTCAGTCCTCCTAAAAATGTGAGTTCCTTTAATTCCCTTGTCCCTCCACTGTGCTCACAGAGGGACCACTCGAGGCTGACTCCAGACATGGTGGTGGCTATGGCACTGGAGATTTCTTCCTTTTAAATTTTATCCAATCTCCTGAGTCCCCAATCTGCTATGAGTGTCTATTATTAAATTTCAGTAATTTAATAATAGACTGCTTTTTTTTTTTTTTTTTTTTTTTGTACACCCATCTTTCTGAGAAACTGCCTGTCTGCTTTCTTGGTTTCATGACATGAAGTAGCCAGGAAAGTGACCTTCTCTATTTTGCCATCTTGAAATGTCCTCAATTTCTTTTTCTTTTCTTTTTTTTCCCCAATATAGGAAATTTCAGGTTAATTACTTCTTTTGGGATTGTTCCAATTTTTTTTTAATATTCCAATAAATTATTCCATTTCATCTAAATTTTCAAATTCGTTTGATAAAACTATTCATGTGATTATTTTCTTAGACATTGAAATATTATCCATGTTATTTTGTTATTTTCTTTTAATATACATAGAGCCTTTAATAATAGCTTCTTTTTGTCAGGACTGATTATTTGTGATTTCTCATTCTTTACCTATTTATCAATTTTCTAGATCTCAAAGAATCAACTTTTGGTTTTGTTGATTTGATATTTCCCATACAATCAGTATCTGCTCTAATCTTAATTTTTTTTTTTTACATTTGCTTTGAGTTTACTTTTTTTTTACTTTTTTCTTAAGTTAGAAACTTGTTAGTGATTTTAGATTTTTCCATATTTCTAATGTATTTATTAAGGGCTATACATTTCTCAATAAGCATTACTAAACTATCTCTCACATATTTTGATGCTTTATTTTTGTTACACTTTAGTTCACAATATTTTGTTTCTCAAATGATTTCTCCTTTGAGCCCTCAGTAATTAGAAACATATTGTTTTAAATTGTATTTTCACATTAAACTTAAGTACATAAGTTTTCCTAGTTTGGGTAATTAATTTGAAATTCAACATATTTAGAGAAACATACTTTATTAGAAGTTTTAATTTCATTGAGACTTATTTTTTGGCTTAGGATATAGAACTAAATCTGATTAACATATTAGGGTGCTTGAAAAAAGATGTGCTCTATAAAAATCAATTACATCAAGACAGTTTACAGTTTTGTCCAGATCTTCTGTATTCTTGTTTATATTTTTGTTAATTAATTCCATCAATTTTTAAGAATGTTGTTAAGAATATCTTGATTTTTGTGTTTTCATCATATCATTATGAAACTATTATTGGGAAAAGCATTTTTAGGATTATTTTGTCTTTCTTATTAACTGACTCTTATAACTGTTAATCGCTTTTTCATCTTCAGTGACACATATTTTGTATTAAAATGTATTATAAATGATGTTACTTGGCCATCTCATCTTTCTTCTTCTTAGTGTTCATGTGTTATACCTTTTTCCATAAATTTTTGTTCAATATTTATTTTTCTTTATGTTTAAGTACACATCTTGCAGACAGCACATCATCAGGTAAGCTTTCATCTAAACCTCACAAACTCTCCCTATCAATTGCACACTTAATAAAGTTATTAATACCACTGAATTGTATTATATCATTTTGCTTTTGTCTTCTATGTATCTTACTTTTTGTTTCTTTTCAATTGCCTTTTTATAGTATTTTACTATCTAGGGATATCTATTTTTATTTTATCATTCCATTTTTGTGTGATTGTTCAGGGGTCTTATAAAGTATTAATGCTCACATTTAAGTTCCTGGTATTCCTGTACTGTACTATACAAATAAAATATACCAGCTGTGATCACAAGTGTATCACCTCTATCCTGCCCTTCATATGACAGCTCTTATGTGCATTACATGACCAGACCCTGTAGCTCTTCAAAATAATGCTATAGATTTAGTTTTAAATAAGTTGATAGTAATTTAGAAATTAAAAGGAAATAACAAAATATTTCTTTTGCATTTGCCCAGATATATATGCTCTGCTCTATTCTTTTCTGAGTGTTCCTTCCTCTGCATGAGTGTTTAACTGCTTTTGTTCTCTCTTCAGTGCTTTTGGGTAACTGCTTTCTCACCAAGTCCAGGTTTTAATAGCTGTTTTCTGCTGACAGGGCTAGGGTTCTGTGCAGTAGACTCTTGCACAATCGGCAGAAATTTGACTCTAAATTTTAAGCTTTCTTTACATGACTGGATTTAATGACCCTGGGACTATGGTTTTCTTACTGGGATATTATACTTTACAAATAGGACTGGTGAGGGAAGGATTGAAATTCAAATACGCAAAACTCAAGACAGAACATCTGGATGTCCTAACAGAATTCAACCTTTTCCTAAAACAATGTGGTAACAGAGCATTGCCTACCTTAAACCTACAACATTATATATTATTTACACTGAACAGCAAACCTGTGGATCGAGTGCTTATAATCCAGGTTTTACAGATGCTATAACCGAAATTTAGTAACATGTCTGACTTCATAGCTGTTGGCCTCAAGGCCCGTGTATTTTTCAGCTCTCTGGGCTATAGCAACTGTGCTATGGAGGCCATACCAGTAGAAAAACAGATAAGCAGACATAGGACAACACTGTGCCCTCTACTCCAGAAGGAGTTCTGAACCTGAAATTTAAAATGCACTGACAGACACATTGATCCCACATCCTTCATCCATGAAAGTTTTACCCATCATTTATGAGTGGTAAGAGAACACCTTTGGAAGTAAACGTAGGACTTTTCCAGGTGTTTCACATTAAAATTTATTTAATACGTCTTGCCCACTTACTTATTTATAAGGTTATGCTGCTGGGTGAAACCTAACTACTTAGAAATTCGATTTTATGAAGTGAAAGTGTTTTCCAGATGTGGGAGGATGGGTTGCTTACAATGGAAATGACTTGAAGAGTTCTAAAGTAGTTTGATTTCTGAATTTGGGGGCCAGGCAGTCTGACTTAGTTCTATAATGGGATGCAATACATTTTAAGAAGAACAAAATAAAAAGGAAAAAAGAAAATCCATGAGCAAAAATATCTAGATCTGTGTCCTACAGTCTATTTACCATCTATGTTGTTTTGCAATCACCCGAGACAGTCTTTGTTCTTCATTTTCTGTTGAGTAGACTTCATGCCAATTGCTTTAACCACCACTGATGTTATGTTTGCTTTTTAAAAGTCTGAAACACCATCCTAATATGCTATTATTATCAAATGGAAAGCTGAAGAGGGAAAACAACATATTTTGATATCAAAAGCAACAAAAGCAACTGCACCCACTGTCCACAGTGATCACATTTGCCACTTGTTCTGAGCTCCTACTTCACACTGCTGTGTCAGTGCTGTCCCACATTTTGAATGTAAAGAATAGAGCACAAGGACTGAGACTACAGAGGGTCCTTTGGATTACACAAATAGATGTGTTTGGGTTTGCTCTGGGCTGGTTTCTATTCTTTTGTGAGGTTGTTTTCTAGTTGAATTTTTAGTAAGTTTTGCTGTACAATAGAATTATAAGTGCCTTTCTTTTTACTAGCATTGAAGACCTCTTTGGATTATGAATATCATGACAACAGGCCTGGCAAAGAATTAAGCATTTAAAATACTCCATAGAGGTTGTCTTTGTTTTATTTTTTATGATATTGAACACAAAATTTCTGATATATACTCCATCCCTAGACAGGTACCATGCAAAATATATAACTCACAATTGTATGCATATCTTTCTTAAGATGTAGATACTTTCAACAATATAAACTATAAGGAAATGAGCATCATGATATATTAAAAATTAAACTGCTTCCAATCTAAAAAATATATTGAGTGAAAATAGTAAATAATCAGATTGGGAGAGATTAAAATTCTTTTGTCGATTGCTGCTCCCTTTCACTGACTTCTTTATTCAGTGCAAGATTTCATTGTGGGTTTGTAGGGAATGCAAAATTAAATGATTAAGCATGCCATTAAGAAGTTAGAATAGAGTTAGGCAGATAAATTTGTATATGCACCTTAATAGCAGTCTAAACAAAGAAGTACATTCAAGGTTATAGAAGTATCATGGGATTTCAAAGAGAAAGCACATGGGAAACTTTCTGAGATGGTAATGTTTAAGCTCTTTCTTGAAGAATGGTTAACACTGATAAGCATAGAATATCCTTTGGACATATGGATAATTTTGTAAAATTGGCCAATGCATAGGACTTAAGAAAGGTAATAAATCACTTTTTAGAAATTTCATGGTGATTTCTTTCTCAATCCTGTGCCATGCAAAGGATTTTAATGCAGAACAGAGCAAAATTAATGATACCTACTCAATTTTAAACTGATGATCTCTGAAGATTAAAACCATTAATAAATGAGATCTTAAAGCCAAGATGATATGTTTTTGACATTCTTGATTTAGCATAAATGTGGAGCTGGTTTGTGTGTAATTAGACAATGCTTTCAGGGACAAGAGTCCTATCTCTTCTATGGTACTCTTGCATTGCTAGGAAGTGCCCTGACCCCTCCTTCTCTTGTGTGTCTGGACATGTTTTTAAAGTCAAGTTATTCATATAGTATAAAACACTTTAACAAGAAAATTCTTAGAAATTAGATGAGCGCCACACCTGCAGGATGGCCAGTAATCACTGTGCTGACTACCCTAGAAAGGGATGCCATGGCTCCTAGACTTAGGAGGTGCTTAGTGAAAGGGAGAATGAGCAGGATGGGCATTGACTTGGCAGTGGAACAGGTTCAAGGAGTGAGTCTACCATCTAGTGTCAAATATAGCATCTAACCTAAACTTCAGTGATATCCCCCTGTCTCCTTTATTACCTGTGAATTTACTTGGAGGCTAGTTTTCTAAATCTCAAAAGATCTTTTACAGAAGTCATGGACATAATCTGATGCATAGTAACTAGGGCTTCACATGGTGGGGGAAAATGGGAAAAGGAAAATTAAAAATAAGTGGGAGAGAAAATAAACTTATGCTTTCTAAAATAATTGTCTTCTATTACATGCTTCTCAAAGTTGCTTTTTCTAACTTCAGTGAAATGAACCTCACATTTTTTTGTTTTTCACTGTGATTTCAAAGACTAAGAGCACAATGGAAAATACAAATACAGACATGGAAAAAGTACATCATATGCATACTGTTACATATTTTGCTTTTAAATCTTTTCTTTTCCAAAAAGCAATGGGAATCAATTCTGGTGAAAACTTTGCTAGTTATCTTATATCTCTGACCAAAACAATGATGTCAAAGAGGAATAAATGATGGTTCCAAAGTGAAGAGTTTGAAGAACAGGTAGAGCTCTAAAGAGAAAAAACATGAAACCTCTGGAGTTGGACTGACACCAATTGTTTGGTTTTCTGAAGGCACACAGGGTCAGTGTTAAAGTGGTTGGGGAGATTTATTTCTGGCATTTCTAATTATAGCTTCTGAATTCTATTATACTAATTTCAATATACTGCAGTTAAAATTAATTCAAGATAATCTGAACCTTTTTTGGAAATACATTCAACTTTAGGAGTCAGAGGACATACATATACCTGAGTTGTAAGGACTGGAGGTGATGAGTAACTAAATTGTATCTAATGAGCAAAAGGATGGATTAGCATTATGTCAAAGATACTTAGCATTATGTTTTGCTTGTATCTTTTCATAAACATAAAACGTCAAATTCAACATTTATTTCTTAGGATTTCAGCTGTGGGTTTTGAAATGAGGAAGTAGGTATGGCTATGATCTAAATATGCATTTATTCATATTTATTAAAATTTTGACATTAACATAGAGCAGCATAATTTAAATCATATTTCTGAAAATTTGGATTTGATTATAATACACATCTTACTCATTATATGTTTAATCTTATTTCTGACATAATATTTATGAGAAGTTTCTTAAATATCCTAGAATTTAGGCCATATATATGTCAAATGCAGCAAAAGTCGGGTTTGTAAGATCTACAACAATTATTTGAAATAAGAATATTTATGGTAACTCTGGTTTCCATGTTCTGAATGTTGAAAGTCTGTCTGTTGCTACATAATATCTTTCTCTATATATCCCTTTTGACAGTCATTATCCAAAATCACATATCTGATAATTCATTTCTTGTATCCTATATCTTAAGGCTACAAAGAGAGCAAATGATTTCAGTTAATGCAGTCACAGCTGTGAGGGAAATAAATCACAAAGCATTGCAGTAATAGCTTCTTTGACCTTGTACAGAAAGGTCAATTTTGCAGGTCAAAATATTTATTATTGGAAAACTCAGTCTTATATAATATCATCCTTCTGCAGTTTTGATGTAAATAGAGTAGTGCCCCGAAATGCCCTTCCTAAGTGTAGCAAAGAAATTGGATACTGAAATGATTGAGTTTGATAAGTTTTATTTTGGCAAAGAACAAAATCAATCAAGGATGTTGAATGGAAACCACAAAGAAGAGAGGATTAATGCATTATTTAGAAAAAAGCAGTTGTCTCTACTTCAAGTTTATGCCAGAAGTGTAGTTATAATGAATGGTAGCCTGGATTCTTTTCTTTGTTTGCATTCTTCTTTTCACGTAGGCTGTTTTTCATTACAGATATTCCCAGGGGGTTTATTTTAGTCTCAACCAATTTTTTTTTTTTTTGAAACAGCACAAAGGCAGCATCTAATTTACGTTGATTTGGGGAAAAGACTATCTCTGCTCCTTCACAGAATGAAAATCAAATTTAATTTTATAAGCTGCACACAATACAAGAACATGGTTTTTATCTTACTATATTAAGGTTTTTAGAAAGTTTGCACTGTGGTATAGCAAAATCTAGGAATTATTTTTTCATTTTCAAATAATTTATTTTTATAAATCATCACCTTAATAAGTGGTACATTGCTATATCTACATAGCACTTGTAATAATATATAATGTATATATATATATATATATATATATATATATATATATATATATATATAGATCCCAAAGTATACTTTTTTTTACAGGTCACACTATTGTTTATATTAGGTAATTTACTATAAAGCTTTCTTTGCAGGTCAACTAATTCTGTCTATAAATACTTCATACTGTATTAGAAAATTGTTTTCTGTTTTGTGAAATTATTTTAATAAAAACAACCATTCTAACACATTTGAATAAATTTTTCTCCTGTCCTACCCCAATTATATTCCTTACTTGAATGAATTTTATTTAATTATTTAATTATTGAGCTGTATTGTCTTTCTGCAATCATTTCATCCATTAATTGCCTCACATAGTTAAGCCTCACTTCTAGGCACTTATAAATATGTCATGAACTCTACCAACCAAGAACATAGCCCTACAACAAATTCAGAAATATAACACACTTTCAGAAAGTGTGTCAAACTTCTTAAAACATGCAAACTTCTTACATATGAAAAAATGGAAAAAATGCCAGTTCTTCTTGTGGCAAGGGACATTTGAAAGCTTTCTGAACTCAAGGATATCTCAGGAAGGCCTGTAAGAGGACAGAGACCTTCAAAAGGCAAACAGCAGGACATTTGTGTAAGAACAGATTGAAACACTATGATTCAGTCAAAGATTCCAATAATTTCTTTTTCTGTACGAATTTGAACAAAGTAATTGGAAAGACCATGTGAGCATCAAAAAAGTATGGAAGAGGAACATTATGATCAACTGTGGTTGGGTGTCTAATTTTGTCCAACAGATTTTTTCTCTTAGGTGTCTCCCCCTCTAACATTGTTTAAGTTTATTTCTTGTTAATTATTCACATTAACTTAATTTTCTTAAAATTGTCTCTGCTTATGAGAAATGAAATTTAACAAGGAAGACTTTATGAGTTTTCTAAAAACATAAACTTTACCAACTAAAATATTCTGAAAATAATGGTATTTATAATTTTCCAAACTAATGATTTTTATTAGAATAATGAAAACAGAATTTTATGGCAAAATTTGCATATAAATTTGTTGTATATATTATTAATTAGCATTTTGTTAAATTCAATAAGATAAGGTCCATAAAAAATCCCTGATCCCATAATGCACTTTGTACAAGTTGTTTAGTTTCTCTGAGTTATAATGAAAAATAATAGCTTGTACCTTTTACTATTGCTGTATACTGAAACATCTCAAAATTCAAAATAATTAAAATAACAGTACTTTTCATGATCCTATAAGTCTATGGACAGACAGTTCTTTATCTGGTTTCCCCAGGGTCATTCTTGCTTCTGTTCTCAGTTACTATTTGGCTGGGATTGTTAACTAGTTACTTTGATTTGCTTCCACTTAGCATCTCTATATGGCTTTAGTTTGGATTTTATCAGAGGATTCAATGACTCAGGGTTCCCAAGACTATGAATGACTATCATCAAAGGCTTCAATGAAAACATTGTTTGTTCAGTAGCATGTCCATTCCTTCACATGCTACTGAACAAACAAGTCCCTAAAACAGCCAGATAGAGGAGAGAGCTTCACCCATAAAGTTTTCACATTTTTATCAGAGAAGCAGCAAACTCAAATATGAAAAGGAGAAATTTTTGATGGACATCCTTGGTGGCAATTGACATATTGCTATGGTCTCTCTCATTCCTTTTGCTCTGTTGTTTATTTTTTCATTCCATTCAATATAAACTCTAATATCCCTTTGACAGAGCTTTATATCTCTTATTTAAGACTCTTACATAATTCAGCAGTATTTTAAGATTTTTCAAAAGATCTTTTTATTTTTTTATTTCTAATGTAGTTCCATTGTGATGAGAAAAGCTGTGTTTGGAAATCATTATGCACTTGAACTCATTACTGAGACTTTTCTTTTAATGTCTCAGAATATGATGAATGTTTTCTGTGCACTTGAAAAAAACTTGTTTTCCCTGCTGTCAGCAGAGTGTTCTGTGACTGTCCAATAGATCAGGTTGGTTGGTGGTGCTGTTCATGTTTTCTACGTCCTTACCAGTGTGTCTATTTGATCTATCATTTATTAAGAAAGGTGCTGAAATTTTTTAATGAAATGGTAGGTTTGTTTATCTCTTTAAAGGAATATGGTTTTTGCTTCATGTATTTACAAACCCTGCTATCAGGAAATTAATCTTTTAAAACTGAACAACTTATCATTTTAATGAGCCTATTATCCCTGGTAAGACAAATAGTTTTTTACTTGATATCTACTTTATTTTTGACACTAAAATAGCCAGTCTTGCTATCTTTAGTTTTGTCATAGTATATCATTTACATTGTTTTTTTGTTTTAATTTTGTGTATTCCCAAGATATCTGTATCTTGGTTTATTTTTTAATTCAGTTTGATAATTTCTACTTTTCAAAGAGAATGCTCAGTCCATGCACATATGCACTTATCTACATGACTGGGATTAAGTTCACCAGTTTCTATTTATTTTCTCTTCTCTATTTCATCTATCTCTCCTTTTAGTCCTCATTCCTGTTTGAACAACTTTATTTTTCAACTGAGTTTTTTAAATGATTCCATGTTGTCATCTTTGTTGAAATATTAATGATGACCTTTTTTATTATAGGCATTGCTTTAAGATATATAGCGAATTTCTTTAACCTATTATAGTCACCTTCAGTGATATTCCACCATTTTGTGCATAAGATTTTAAAATTTGTTCTAATTAGTTATACATGACAGTAGAATGCATTTGACACTTCATACATACAGGGAGTATAACTTGTCATTCTTCTGGTGGTATGTGACGTGGAATTACACTGGTTTGTAGTCATACTATGCACATAGGGTAATAATATCCAGTTCACTTTACTATCCTTCCTATCCCCACACCCTCTTGGCTCCTTTTACTCTCCTCTGTCTAATACAAAGTTTTCAAAGAAAAAGTTTTATATTTTCTATGTGATATAATTTTCCTTATGCTTGAGATCCTCCTTTCAATGTTGCTTGGATGCAGGTATACTGGTAATTTTTAAAGGCTCAGTATATCTCAAATAGTTGCAAGGATTCTTTGATTTTGCTTTAGAAAGCCTTTTTTTTTTTTCCTAGATAAAGAATTCTGTTTTACACTTTATTTTTCTTTAGTACTATAAAATGTCATTCTATTATTATCTACCTTTATTATAACGAGAAGTTGGTTTTATCACTTTGTGTGAAATATATCTTCTTTCTTTATTAACTTTAATTTTTTTCCTTCATATTGTTGGACAATAATAAGTGATTTATTATGATTATTTTGGTATCATTTTCTTAATGATCCTTGTGTTGTGGTTACTGAGTAGTTTGGAATTTTAGATTCAGAATTTTATCAGACATAATTTATTCAGAAATTTTTTATTCTCCCCAACTTCAAAGAATTCAATTACTGGCATGTTTAGGTGACTTTGCACATGTTGGACAAATGCTCTAACAGTGACCTTCATCCCCAACCATAACCCCTTAAACTTTCTTAAACAGGACTAGGATATCAATTATTCTGGGTTTATTTTTTCTGATATTGAGACCAACCCATCCAAGTAATCTACCCGGAGTCTCATGAAACTTGAATTTTTCCCTCCTGGCTATGAAAACAGGTCTCATGCTTAGATCTTGTGACTTCCAGAGATGGATTTCTAAAAACAATTTCAGGTGATTCATTTCCTAGCCTCTTTCCTCAGATTCACTTGCTGCTCAGTACTCAACCAAAATAAAGGGAGGAATCCACAGAAGATCTCCAGAGCTCTCATTCTGTGTAATTTTCTCACATGTGGTACACTCTCCTACATTCTGTAAACAGTTTTGCTGAGTCATCCCAGACTCCCAGGACTGTGACCTAAAGTTAGGAGGCGAGGGGGACATGAGACTAAGAATGAGAGAGAGAGAGAGAGAAGCAGTCAATCAGATTGATTGGTTGACTGACTGAATTTTGGAAGATGATGACATGAACATAACTCTTTCCCCAGAACAAGAAATTCCAAGGTCTAACTTTTCAGTGCTTCCTGGCCTTCTGTAGAGGACAGGCTCTTTGCTCTAAGGAAGGCTGGTTCTGGGTTTTCTCCCTCTGCTTCATCACTGTACAAATATCCTAGAATATGAGTACAAAACCAAAAATGAGTCTCACATGTGCAGTACAATTTTATGAAATCACAGTTGTCTATGCATTCCATCATTGACTGAAACTCTGTTCATATGACTGATGAGTGTACTTGTATTCTGTTTACTGACTTTAGCTGACACATATTTGTAATCTGTATGCTAAAACTTAACCTTTTTTTTCCACTGTGTTTTCGTTGTGTAACCAATTTATCAACCTCTGCATTTTAATGAGAGTCTCTAATTCATTCACACTTAATATCTGGTAGATATATCTCATTTTTATATTTCTTTCAGCTTTCATTTTTATTTAATTACTGTGATATGGCTGAAGTTTTCTTTTCAATATGTTTTTCCCCTGAGTTTATTTATAAGTTATACATTTCCTTTTTATTTCTTTTTATCTATTTCTTTGTATCACCCTTGTTTGCAAGATTCAATTCAACACAGAATCCTTTATAACTGAAAAATTGGGGAAAACTGACACTGAAGTCCCTAGAATTATTCTCTTGAATGGATATAATTTATAGAAGTCAGAGACAAACATTTCTTCTCCACCAGGAATGCATCTATCCAGAACCGTATTTTTCTTAGTGGAGAAGAAATTGCCATCTCATTCAACAACACAGAAAATATGCCCATACAGTAGATTTGCATTAAGTATCCTACCTTGTATGCTATAATTTACTGACTTCATTCTTTCTGTAAGATTAAAAAAAAAAAGTTAGAGTTATAGCTCGTTAAAACACGTGTAAGTGCCCTAAATGTAAAGTTGAAAAAGCAAAGAATATCAACAAAATTACACATTGACCTATTTAAAAAGTCCTCATTTAGAACTACAACGTTTTCAAAGGTTTCAAAGGATCTGCCCTATATATTTTCAGGTCAGAATAGCTATTGAAGTAAGGGTTCTCCTGATGAATAAGCTAATTTTTGCATTTCACTGAAGCACAGTTATAAATAGATACTAATGATTTTTTGGAAGCCTTGATGGTTTCTTGCACACTGTACATATTAATTATCAAATCATTCCCAGTTCTTTGATTTTTCTCAGGAGGAAGTTGCTACAGGATGTCAAAGAATTTATAACTTGATCCTGTAGATGCATTAAATAGACATCAAAATATGGATCATATGGATCCTGTGAAACAGGCAAAGGTGTTGGAATGGTATAAATTGATTATGCTAGGTATAATCCAGATTCCTTAGGAAATTAATTCAAATAATGTATGTTACAGAATCACCATTCCAGAAACATGGAAAAGATGCTATAAATCCTTGAAATAGAATACATTAATAATATTAATATTTAATATCAAAATTAACCTGGAGGACTGGGGCTGTAACTCAGTGGCAGAGCACTTGCCTTGTATGTGGGAGGCACTGGGTTTGATCCTCAGCATCACATGAAAATAAACAAGTAAAATAAAGTCATGCTGTCCATCTAAAATTACAAAAAAAAAAAAAAATTAAATTAACCTGGAAGAACTAGATTATGCCAAGACATATCCACCAGTTTCTATGCCTTCAAATAGCTAATAATTATTTTTATTATTAAAACAAATTGTCCAGTGCTTATTGCTCAACCATTGTTGACTTTTGGTAAATCCCCAGACTGATATGAGTTATTGTATTCCATTTGCCTATTGTTCATAATATTCCAGAGAGTCCCACAACAGTGATAAAATGACCTCATGTTCCTATACACCCACAAATGGGTCATGAAGTGTAATTCCTTGGCGAGTAACACCAATTCCCTCACATCACAAAGGAACAAGCTATGTTCCCTTTATTCTTCCCACATAAATATACAAAAGTGATTTTGTTGTATTATATTCTGTTCTCATGGAGACTATGGAGTAGATGGCCTGTCAATTACAATCCAGTTAGTGAGGTGGCACATACCGTGAGGACCATGAATAGTTCCTTAGACTTACCTGCAGTGAATTATTTGTGTTTTATTATCAATGACAAAGATTTAAAGAGTTTTAGGTGAAACAAAGTTTTTTAATATTAAAGAAAAAAAATTCACTACACTCTAAGTAGGTATAGTAAAGATTAAAATAAACATTCTACATATCTCTTTTCATATTAATTAAAATATGTGGTTGTTATATAATATTTCATTGAAATGCTATACCATAAATGGTACCATATTCCTATCTTTAAGGCTTTATATTTTATAGTTTCAAGTGATAAAGAACATTAAAATGTATGTATTAGAACTACATTTTTTTAATTGCTAAGTTAATTATGTGTGGTAAGTAAATAGAAATGGAATTACTGACAAAGATACTCATATATTCCATGTTCTTCATCAAATTGCTAAGCTGTTAAATTATTTCTTTATTAAAATATTTATAAAAAGCATGTTATATACTAATCACTTTCTTAGGTGACTAAGCACTCACACACACACGCATACACATACTCATTCACAACACAAAAAGAGCAATCTTTGGTATTATGGAGTCTACATTCTTGTTGAGTATTTTTTTTTCTTTTTTAATAAAATGGCGCATTCTTTTGGTCACTGTTTTCCATAAATATTACCTTCTTAGCATGTCTAAGGTAAGTACATTCACTGTTACCAAAATTTACTATATTTTTTAATTGTGCAAAAATTCTACTTAAAATTCATTTTGTTCTATTTTATATACTTTTTTTCTGAGACTTTCTTTTCATTCATATCAAAAGCAATAAGAAGGGCATTAAACACAATATATTGTTCTTTCCCTCCAGAATTTAAAAATATAAAATTGACAGTTGAAGCTAATAAGACTAACATTGTCTAAAGATTTTTTAGTGTATGTACATGCAATAGCTAAGACAACTAAACTAATGGGGAGAGAAAAAAGGAACCAATAGAATGGAAAGTTTTTACATTCTTCTTAAATCAATAATATATTCCCTTTAGAAAGACTGTGAAAAGTTAACACGTTATAATCCTCAGAGCAACTACTAGAAATGCAACAACTAACAACAGCAACCAATTAAAAAGAAAAGATATTGCAAACTGACAAGGTCAAAAACAATGTATAAATTAACATAGAATACTAAAATATATTCACTGTTGATAAAGGATGGATTTGTGGTAGTTAATGACACAGAGGAATGCAGGAAAGCAGTAATCAGTGAACAAAAGTCAAGGACAACATACCACAAACAAATAATAAAGTGTTAGACATAAATCCAAACAGATCAATAATATAATGCAACTAGTCTAAACACGTCAATTAAAAGACATTATCTGTATGGATGTAAAATATGAAACAATTCTACCACATCTAAGGAAACTCAATACAAATATATGCCAATATAGGCAAGCTAAAAATAAAAGAATGGAAATAGATACACCACATGTATTAGTCTGGGTTCTCCAGAGATATAGAATCAATAGAGTATATATATATATATATATATATATATATATATAGAGAGAGAGAGAGAGAGAGAGAGAGAGAGAGAGAGAGTGTTTATTTTTGAGTAACTGGGTCCCACTATTACGGATTCTGAGGAATCCCACAATTTTCAGTTGGCAAGTAGAAGATCCAGTAAAGACAATGTTTTAGTTAGAGTCTGAGTCCAAAGGCCTGAAAACTCAGAGCAGATGATTCCCAGTCTGAACCTGAGTCTGAAGGCTGGAGAACATCAATGTTTCCCTAAAACAGGGAGACAGAGGAATTCTCCCTTACATAGGGTTTGTTCTAATTAGGCCTTCAGTAGAATGTAAGAGGCCCACCCACAGTGAGGAGGGAAATTGGTTTTATTCAGCCTATCAATTCAAATGTTAATCTAATCCAGAAATATCCCTACAGATGCATTCAGAATAATGTTTGACCATACATTTAGTCCTCAATATACAGTGATTTCACATTCATGAATTCCACCAATTGTGGATCAAAAATATTAGAAAATAACAGCTACATTATTGCTGATGTTTACTATGAAGTTAGACCTATAATGGCTGCCTCTGTATTGAACAAGTACAAACATTTTTTTCTTGTCATTATTCTCTAAATAATACAGAATAACAATTACTTATAAAGCATTTATATTGTAAATAGGTATTATAAATAATCTAGAGATTATTTAAATCATAAGGGAGGATTTGTGTAAGTTCCATGCAAATATATGCTGTTTTATATAAGGGACTTGAACATCTGAGGATTTCAGCAACCACAGAAGATTCTGGAACCAATCTCTTGTGAATAAAAAGAGGCAATATCTTTGCACTTCATGACCCTGTCGATTGACACCAAAAATTAACTACCACAAATCCATCCTTTATCAATATATCATACACATTCATCTCATTAACCATACTAGACATTTAAATAAAGGCAAAAGCAGAGTCATAATCCATCCAACAGGCTATAGCTATCCAGCATGTAATAAAAATTTCCCTTAAATTTTCCCAGAAGAAAGTAAAGTCCTTGAGTGATATTTACTCTTCTCTTTGCGATTCTGTAATTGAAATACCATGATATAAAATTAACCATACTTAATATAATTAGACAGCGTTAATACATCTTGTGTTACATGATAAATAAAAAATGGAATAAAAATAGTCATTTGAGACAGAAAGACAGACAGATACTGTACAGCCCACTTGTCCCTCATTCTACAGCCACAAATACAATATACTGCTACTAATCATAAATCATGGAAGCAAGTTCACCCCTTCACATGTGTTCGCTTTAAAATTGCCAATTTATAATCCCCTTGAGAAAGCCTAAGGAATTATGCCAATGGGCATAAAGACATAGCCCCACAAGCCCTCCTTCCCTGTCTTTCTTTCCCACCCACGGATTCACAGATTGAGGTTTCACTCCCTCCAGGCTTATCATAACCTCCCAATGGAACACTGATGTCTCTGGGATCTGCGATTAATACATTTCTTCTGTTTCACACATTTGGGTTTCACCCTTCAGGGTGTGTCATCTGACACACACGGAAACCTAGCTTTTTTTCCCAGGTCAGGGCCATCTTGACTATGGCCACTCTCAAGTGACTTCAAGACTAATTAGACAGAAACCATAGCAATAAAAATCACAACAGAAGGCTAATAACTTCAATAGAGAACCTAGAACAGTTGCATCAGCCAAATAAGTTGCAAATTGTTATAATTGTTAGTTTTCTATGACATTTGTAAAGCATTTATTCAAAATAGGTATTCTATTGTGTTGAAGTATATTTTGTATTTCCTTTGACTAAACAAATTATCTTGCCTCAATAAAATTGTATGAAAGTATATTAGACTTATCCCATTAAATTTCAGAGTATTGTCATCAGTACTGTTATAGAAAAATCCCCTATATGAGAGAAAAAAAATAGGAACTTTCAGGCTTTTATATAAGTTAATCATTTTGTAAAACTATACATCTGCTTAAAACTATTATTGTGATGTGTACTGTGCAACTTAATTGCTTTATTGGCTTCCCAAGTGATGAATTAAATTTGTACCAAAACTTGATCTTTTTTCCTTTTCTTTTTTTTCTTTTTTCCTTTTCTTTTTTTCTAAGACTGATTTTAAAGCAAATAATTATTATTTCTTTAATAGTATTTATTATTGAGATAAACTAATAGTAAAATAATTATAGTAAAAAAAGAGAAAATATACATTTATGGAACTAATGTCTTTGGAGTATTTAAAGAGTGTAAATTTTAGTTGAGTTCTGATATAATGATGAATTAAGAACCTTATATTGTTTTCCAGATAATATGAGAAAGGTGTTAGGCATTTACCTACTCTGTTATTTTTTTTTAATTTAAATGATTTAATTTATTATTTTTTTCCAAATTTAAAGATGTCCCCATCTAAATTAGACTTACAAAATTTACAGAAGGTCAGCTATTGACTGGGAGGGAAGAGAAAAGGAAGAAATTAAGCCTTTGTATATCATACCACCATCACTCATATCTATGACCATTTGCTGCACTGTTTTCTCTGTGCGAAGATTTTGATGTTCACTTCAAAATGCAACTCGCACTAAAATTTAATGAATCAATTATTATTCACCTATTTCAGTCTTTTCCAGGGTTTTATGGATAGTAATGAAATCTTGAGACCAGAGTTACCTGGCATCTTATCTGGCCTTGAACAAAGAGGATATGAAACTTTTTATCTTTTCTAATTTCAGGAGAGCAGTTACCTCCCTTAAAAGGTGAACATGTTCTATACTTCTGCAGATCTCCACTTCTCCAAGTTCCCAGTTCATTGGGCCATTTGTTTTTGCATGTTCCTTTGGTCTTTCTAAGATTATTTGTCAATGTGAGCTGTTCTTCACAGTGAACCG
Source organism: Callospermophilus lateralis (assembly GCF_048772815.1). Taxonomy (NCBI): domain Eukaryota; kingdom Metazoa; phylum Chordata; class Mammalia; order Rodentia; family Sciuridae; genus Callospermophilus; species Callospermophilus lateralis. Next base: position 20,200,780 of record NC_135308.1, on the reverse strand, counting down.
ACTTATTTCACAGGAAATCGCTTATGCACTGAGAGAATCTGTCTCAGTGTGAGTACCTGTGCACAATTTAGTAGAAAACTGTTATACTTCCTTAACACTTTTATAGCCAGAAAACACTATATGCTAGATGTACTTACAAAGATTAATTACTCCAGTTATAAACTACACACCATAAAAATAGCAGTAATTTTGCTTCAATAGATAAGGATAGATTCTCTGGCCATTTTTTTTTCTTGGACTTATCTCTTCCTCTTTGAAGTCCTGTCACTGTAACTCAACTGTGTTATAACTTTCATGGTGCCATAATTCCACTAGGACTTAAGAAGCTCATAATATGTGGGTTGGAACAGTTCTAACAGAGCGCCTGGGGTACCATGTATCTTTTAGTCACAGTTTATAGAAAGGACACTAATTCTTTGCCTCTGTTTAAAGATGGCATAGTTGAAGCCTTCCTTCTATATTCCATATAATGAATCAACCCAGGGTAATTCCCAGGAAAGCTCCTAAATTTGATGGTTGTTGACAATAACTTTCTATCTTCATGCAAAAATATCAGGTGATACTGAATTAAGATGGAAGTGATTTATGTTTGAAATTAGTTTGTCAGTTCATACTTTTCACCTTCAAATAGCAAATTATGGTCACATCAAATTGTTTGAGAAATTGCGCAAAAAGGAAGCAAATGTTTGTTTAGTAAAATAATGGCTTAATGAGAATGTCAAAATAGCAAATGCCATAGATAAAACAGAAAAATTACAAGAGACCTGACTGGAAACTTTGCTTATGAAAAGTGGGGTTTATCTAAATCATAGACCCTATAGAGAAAGCATATAGTGAAATGGTCATATGGAGTGTGAAGAATTTTCTTGGATAAATGAGGTTACTTTATCAATTGTCTTCTCTCTCTTTTGTTAATCATTATATTACTTTGTATCTATTTTGGTCTATATCATCTGTAATACTTAACAAGGAACACAGAACATGGACTTCAGGATGGATACACAAAATAAATGATTATATTCTCATTCTCGTTTTAGTAAGCAGCATGGCAGACACTTGACAATTTCAATCTTTAACTGAAAATTTTCACCCAATGTTGTTTTACAAAAACTGTCTTGGAGTATAAAGAAAGGGTAAGTTCCTTGCTTCAAGTCAAACGAGGATGGACACAAAGACTATAAATCAAGTTTCACACAAATATGGAAAGAAATGTTCCAGATACAGTGTGGCATTTGCAAACTAAATGTGTAAAGATCATTATCCATATCTTTTTAAATACAGGGAAGGTTATTAATAACAAGTGTTTTTCTCCCTTCTCCTTATGATGACTTTATTAAATAAAAATTAAATGTAAACATAAACCACTTTCCCTACTTTTTGGGCATATACTTTGAAAATGCTCCTGGACTGAGAGGTGAGTTTGACTAGGGACATGCTTTTCATAAATTTCCATAATTCCTAAGCTCCATTCTAGGAAGCAGAGGGCCAATAAAACTCAGATCTGCTGTCTGTTGAATGGTATGCTTGCTCTGATAGAAACTCGTCAATCTGGGCTGTAGAGATTTTTTTTTTTTTTTTTTTTTTTTTTTAAGTAATGTCTTCCTAGAGGAAAATTTGAATGGAAATAAGCAAGCTTTCAGTTGAGAGAGAACTGGAAAGACATATCTACAAATACATATTTTAAATTTAAAATATTGCATATTTGTTGAGTAAATCACCCTCCAGTCTAACTTCAGTTAATTTTTGTGTGGTCTTTTACTATTGTCTATTTGTTTCTTTTCATGAAAAAAAAGAATTAGTTAGATCATTGTATTTCCCTTTACAAAAGGATTATTCTTTAGACACACTATTTCTACAAGGACATTTTGTGAAAATATTATAATTTAATATATATTTATAATGAATTTATTTTTAAATTTGTTCTAATTAGTTACATGTGACGGTAGAATGCTCTTTGATACATCATACATAAATAGAGTATAATTTCTCATTCTTCTAGTTGTACATGATGTAGAGTCACACCAGTCATGTAGTCAAATATGTACATAGGGTAAAATTCATTCTACTATTCTTCCTATCCCCATGCCTTCTCCCTTTCCTTCACTCCTCTCTACCTAATCTAAAGTAACTCTATTCTTCCCTAGACTCCTGTCCTTATTGGGAATTAGCATCCACATATCAGAGAAAACATTTGGCATTTGATTTGGGGGGATTGGCTTATTTTGCTTAGCATGATATTCTTCAGCTCCATCCATTTACCAGTAAGTGCCATTATGTCATTCCTCTTTAAGGTTGAGTAATATTCCACTGTGTATATTCATTCATCTCTTGAAGGACACATAGCTTGGTTCCACAGTTGAGCTATTTGGAGTTGAGCTGCTATAAACATTGATGGGGCTACATGACTGTAATAGGCTGATTTGAAGTTCTTTGTGTATAAAGGAGGAGTGGGATAGCTGGGTCAAATGGTGGCTCCATTCCAAGTATTCTGAGGAACTTCCACATTGATTTCCATAATTGTTGTCCCAACTTACAGTTCCACCAGCAACGTATGAATGTACCTTTTTCTGCACATCTTCATCAACATTTATTGTTGCTATATTTATAATAAATTTCTAACCTCAAAAACCCCTTGTATTTAATAAAGAATGCTCCGAATTGGTCCTAAAAAGTTATATATCACAGCTAAATATATCTTTCTTCTGAGTCAATTTTGTGCCACTTCTTAAAAAAGCATTATATCATGGCATAACACTTTTCTGGGGAAAATTTCTAAGTGGATTAAAAAGCAGCCATCAATCCTCCAAATGTCCAAAATGCAAAATGTTAGCATTAAGGATTAAACCATTAATGTGAAAATGGATTTGCTCCACTTAAAAAATGAGTTGTACAGAGCCATAGCTGATATGTTCATGTACTATTTCTAACAAATAAATCATATTACAGCTTTCATATCACAATGCATGTCCAGTGACTCTGTATAAAAAATAATTCAAGAAAACAACTTTTCCATTTTTCAAGTGTTTACAATCATCATTAATAGTTAAATTAGTTAAAATTATTACCATAGTTCAGTATGAAGGGAATATTTCTGAAGGATTGTAAAGGACAGAGTATTATGATTCAAGAGTTTTAGAACACCAACTCCAGTATGGGAAAAAGTTTCAGAAAAAAATCATCAATGTATTGCCAGTAAAGAAGTACTATTTATTTACTCTTATAAACAAATATTAAAATTTAGAGTAAGGAGAATTAAAATTTAAATTGCAATAAAAAGGCAATATATTCTAGAAAGATATTTGGGTCACATAAAGTATTAATTTCTACAATATCTTTTGTAATTTATTAACTCTAAGAAGTTTTAGAATCTGTCATGAGAATGGTTCTTTGCACTATTATCTGAGCAGCACCTATTTAAATAACAGAATATATCTCAGAATAAATTATAAGGAATATGTTCTTTTGAGAATTTTCCCTTAAGACATATATGATGTGCACAGAAATTACTATTTTAAAGGAGGTTTTTTTGCTTGATATTTCCACTTTTAGGAGAGAGGTGTGCATTTGATAGGAGCACATAGAACAAAGCTGCTTTTATATTTATTCTAAAAAATGAAAATCTACCATGTAATTTAGAGTACTTTACTAATGAGTAAATATTTTCTTTCATTTAAACTGTCTTTGTTCAAATATAACTCTGTCCATAAGAATGTTCTTTAGTAGTTTTCCTTTTTGTTTTTTGAATGATTTGGTGGTTGCTGTGTTTGTTTTGGTTTTTGTCCTGGAAGAGAATCAAGTAACTGTGTGTTTGTGATGACACACATACATCTCTGGCCCCATGAAGTCCGGTTAAATTTGTTCTAAGAAATACCTCCCTTTATAGTCCTCCTGAGACCCAGTGATTTAATGTTGGCTCTTTAACATTAGCACAGACAGAGGTAGGAACCAGAGAGAATAGACCTACTTTTGTTCTAATTGGAATATCTATTAAAGTTGATTCACTTCCTTGATTAGTTCCTGTCTTATTTCACCATCCCTTTTCCCTGCTCACCTGAACAAACAGACTTGTGCTTCAAATCTCAGTTTACATGCTTTTGCAGTTTTCTTAGGCTCTAAAACTAGGTTACATGGCTAACTTGTGTTCCCAAATCACCCAGACAATATCATATTGGCTTACAATTTCCAGATCCCACTAAACTATAAACTCAAGATACTTGGCATAAATACCCTCTATCTGGTATTATAAAATTCAATATTTGTTAAAGGGATTGTGTAAGGGGATATGTAATGATTAATATTTTTTAGATATGGAATAAATGTTTATGTGGGTTTTTGAAGTTTATGTCATCCTCATGACACTATATTAACTTACTAAGTCATTTGTCTTGTCCATAATATATGATATTCTTAGCACCTAGTATGTAATTGGCAAACATTGCCTTCTCTAAGACTTCCTGAATTTATTCATCAAGGGATGAATGAGTGCACAAAGTGCAAGGCAAACAAAAGAAACCTTCTCCTGTGAACGAAATGTGTCCCCACAATTCATGTTTTGGAATACAGCAGCATTTGTTGGCAGACAGAGCTTAATGGGAACTATTTAGATCGTGAGAGTTCCACTTGCATGAATAGGTTAATGCCGTTATGAGAATGACTTGCAGGAGAGTTTTTACTCTCTTTAGCTCTTCTGTCATGTGAGAAATAGCAATTCTCCCACCTGAAGGACACATCACTCAAGGTGCCATCCTGGAAGCAAAGACTGGCATTTTACTGTATGGCAAACCTGCTGACACCTCCATCTTGGATTTTCCAGCCTTCAAAAGTAGGAGAAATAAATTTCTCGTATTTATAAATGACTCATTCTGCAGTACTTTGCTATGACAGTACCAACAGAGTAAAACAGAAATTGATTACAGAGCAATGAATTGTTGCCATAATAAAATGTGGAAGCAACTTTGAACTGGATGTTAGGTGAGGTTGCAAGAGTGCTCCCTGCAATTCTTGCTTCACTCACAACTATCTCCTGAACCTGGGATTTTCAACTGAGCCTAGAGAAACTCTCAGGAAATTATCACCTGTTATTTTAGTCAGCTTTTCTCGCTGCTGTGACTAAAGGACCTTCCAAGAACAACTGTAGAGGAGGAAAAGTTTATGTACAGGCTCATGGTTTCAGAGAAGTCTATAGAAGTCCATAGAAGGTCAGTCCATTCTTTGGGGCCCCAGGTGAGGCAGGATATCATGGTGGAAGAGTGTTGCAGAGGGAAGCAGCTCACATGTTGATCAGAAAACAAATAGAGTCCACTTACTAGATACAAATAAATATCCAAAGCCATGCCCCAATTCCCACCTCCTCCAGACACATCCTACCACTTAAGTTACCACTCAGTCCCTATGAGGGGATTAAATCATTGATTGGGTTAAGACAATTACAACCTAATCATTTCTTCTCTGAACCTTCTTGCACTGTCTTACACGTGAGCTTTTGGGGGACACCTCATATCTGAACCATAACACCTATATAGATGCTTCTATGTATGCATGGGTAGAAATTATAGACTTCCTTTTATTAAAAATAGTTTTGCATGAGTCTCTGTCTCCTACCACCTGACAATTCATGATGGATGGAATCAGGTTTTAGAAGATTCTTGAAGATTCCACATCTTCCTTCTTTTGTCTTGGATCCTTTTGAGTGACTAATATTATGCTACGCTACAACTCACTTATGTCTTTCAATAATGGAAAATTGTCTTTTTACCAAATTTGTGTTATTTCAAATTTTTGGTCCCTTGACCCTGGGTTAAACAGATATTTGAACTTCAATCTTTCTATTTTTTCAGGAGTCAGCAAACTAAGGGTTCAGTTTAAATCTTGATGGCCACTGATATTATAAATAAAGTCTTCTAAGACACATTTGAGTTATTGAGATAAAGATCATATGGCTCACAAAACCTACACTGCTTACTTTTGGCCTTTTACAAAAATGTGTGTCACCTCTTACTAAAACTGCTTCCTCCATATTAAGATGGACTTATCTAATAAATGATAAATAAATAAATACAACTTTATTGAGTTAAGGTCTTTATTCTTTTTCTTGATCTTCCTTAATCGGTTAACCTGCAATTAGGATAGGAACTGAGCAAGTTCAGCTGATATTAATGCACCCATGCTTATCTAAGTTGCCCATGTAGTGACAGAATATTGAGAATTTTCCATTTATATTATTTTCATTTAATGAAAAAAAAAAACCTTTTGTAAGTAATGGAATATTGTAAAAACACCTATGATATTATCATTACCAGGTTTCCAGAAAAGAATTATATTTTCCATTTTATTCTGAAATTTACAGTCTACAACTTTATTCAAATACATATGGGCTATTAAAAGTTGACAGCTGTCAGACAAGGTCAAATAAAATGACTCATTAAAGTCGGGTTTTTAAAAAAGTCTGACCAAATGTTTTATTCCTATAGTTAGTTACTGACTAACCATTTTGGCAAGGATTTTGTATCTTTTTGCCTTATGGGTTCACAGAGTATTCATGCTAGAGAATTTTTAGCATCCATACTAGAGAAGTTTTTAGCATCCAGTGTAAAAATAAGTATAATTCAGATTGATTCTATAATTGTGTGCCTGTCTGCGTATGAAGGAGGAACGCTATACACATGGTTTTGTCAACTTTGAACTATAGAATTTTGATTGATCTCCATTCAGTTCAGTTTGTTTTATTTCAAAATTACATATGTATTACTAATTAATTCATTTTTAAATGAGAAGCTGTCTGACAAGTCAGAGTGATTACCCTGACATCTTGTGATAAGATCCAATTTCATCCTACAATGTTTTGTGATATAAACCTTCAGTTCTTGTTCATTAAGTATCAATGATAATATTTATATTACTGAGAACCTAAATGTATCGGTCTTGTGAACTTTTTGATGTGTTCCAGAATAGTATTATATCATTACTGTAACTTTTTCTTAATTACATTTCCTTAACATTTATAATTGAGTTTATGTTTTTAGCACATGCATTTATTTAGGGTGGACTTACCATACTTACTCTTATATTTCTAGAGTCCCAGAATTAGTATGTCCTAAGCTGCCATAATGAAATATTTAGACTGGGTGGCTCAAACAGTGGAAACTTATTTTCTCACAGTTCAATAGTCTAGAAGTCCTAAATCAAGGTGCAGATCTTTTGGGTTTCAGATAGTAATCAAATTTCCTGGCTTACAGAGGGCTGTCTTCTTACTATGAAGAATTGGAAGTAGTCCTATTCAAATTTCTAGAGTCATAATTACTTATGGCTCCAAGAAACAGCTAGAAAACTGACAGGAGTATACATTTCTCTCTAAGGAGTGAATAGTTAAAAAAAATAGTAATAAACTTTATGACTACCTAAGGAAATTTGTACAAATTATTTCATCAAATCCTCACATAAAAAAAGTAGAATCAGGCTATCTACCTTGGGGTTATATAAATAAGACAAATCATATCTAAGAATACTGTAAGCTGTAAAAATAATTCTAGATATATAGTCTTGGTATTAATATTCTCTTAATCATAATAAATCATATGTAAGTTCTAATCTGTTGGCCTGGAATTGCATTCAAAGTGTTGTTCTATCTCACTGCATCCTGTCAGTTTTCTCTGAACCTAGAAGGTAGGATCTGACTGACTGATACTGCCTTACTTAAGACAAAACAAAGTAATGAAGTTTTATCTTTCATTTATCATTGAAAATATAGGAAATGATGAAGTCTATACTTTTTTCAGTCATGAAAATTTCTCCAAATCCACACACTCAAAATCTTCTTATTTCACATGAATAGAATATTTAATGGAACACTGATTTCTGACCTCTGGATATTATCAGGGTTCAAACAGTGAGTTTATAAAATAAATTTCACAGTTAATTTAATTTTGTTGTTGAATTAATCCTTCAGAAAATTTTCCAAGAGAAGAGTTTATAAATTTTATGTGAAAACATTGTTTTTACTTATCCCCACCATTCATTTCCATGTACTGTGAAGCAACAGGTGACTATCAGTAGTAAGTCTTACTTTAGAAGCCGCCCATGAATGGCAGTGAAAAACCGACTTTTGAAAGCACTCTCTTTATGCAGGAAAGAGAATGGACATTCCTGTTCATTTTCTTTGAAATTTGCTATGTTATATACCAAACATATGTGTGTGGAATGCTCTGGGGCAAATCTGGAAACAGAAACAAATCATGACATTTATAACCATTTGCCAACACTCAGCTAGATTATTTCAAGCTGTTGTAAATTTGTAATGGGTCACCATCTGTGACTATTTAAAATTTATAACAGGGGAGAAAGGAGAATATGTCTCGAGACTTCAAGAGTTTACTCTCTGCTCATATATTTAAGCCATCCCTCTTTTACTCTAAAGCACCCTTCTGTATGCTTGTGAGTTTTCCTGCTTGCCTGCCATTTAATACTGCATACAGATATGGATTATATCACAGGATCTATTTTTATATATATTCTCTATATGACAATTGGAAAATTTCCCTTACCTACTTGTTATTTTATTATCCTATTTAATATGAGTTCATTCTTGTTTCTTTTTTAAAAGTATTTATTCTCTAGTTGTAAGTGGACACAATATCATTATTTCATTTTTATGTGGTGCTGAGGATCTAACCCAATGCCTCAGGCATGCTAGGTGAGCACTCCATTGAGCCACAACCCCAGCCCCTCATTCTTCTTTCTTTACCAAACTGTATATTTACAAAAAATTTAATTGCAACTAGTTACTAAACTATGCCCAGTGTGAATTTAAAGTCCATATGATGTGACAAATATACTTTTTAGTTGTCACTGTCTTAAAGAATTTATTCTGTCATAAATGAAATTTTGAAGTCACTTAGAAATTACAAAGAAAATAACTTGAGAACATTTCATTTAATTTTAATCATGCAACTTTAGCACATAAATTGAAAATAAAGAGAAAGAGAAGGAAATAAAGTTTTTATTTTCTTTTACATAAAGTGACCTTCTTAGGTTATATTCTTAATACATTTAATACTTGTAAGGTACTTATGAAGTGAAAAAAAAAAACTCCCATGAAATGGGAGTACTGATAACTGATGATGTACTAATGTCTGTGCTAAAATAGTTAGATTTTCAAGGGTTAGTAAATTTATTTTAGCATTTGAGAATTATCAGTATTTTATTCTCCTGTATTTTTGTAAAATTGCATTACTGCAATATCTTAAGGGCAACCATATTCTATAATTTTCATGAATAAGTTACTTTATTTCCATCTTAGTGATCAGTTGCTTAGCAACTACATGGCTGATGAAACCTATCAGATTTTATCCTTCTCTTTGTAAAATCAGTGGTTTAGAGTTCTCACAATACATTTTCAGTTACAAGTCTCTGAAAGATGATTAATAAGTTGTTATCTTCTATTTTCTGGTGGATTTTAGTTTTCTGCTTCAAAGCCAAGCCTCTTTTGACTTCCATCACTTGAAAGTTAAATAAAACCTTTTACTCTGTCTTCAAGAGATGTTATTCCTAATATTTGAACCCTTGTTCATATATAAATTCTTAGTAAGATTGGTCAGTCTCTAATAGCCAGTCAATCAAGTTGTTTTAATAGAAAATCTGCTATGTTCAAAATATTTTGCTGGATTGCATGGCAGGGATGATTTGTACTTTACTCAAGTATTTAAAATTTATTTTGAGACCACACTTACTGATACAACAGTGAACAATAAGAGGCGTTGTTTTGTAAGTAATCAACAAACATAGAATGTAAAAGAGTCAAGGGGAAAAGGCAAAATTCAAGAAAGGAGAATTACAATTACATTTCCTGAATACTATAGACAAACAAACATGCAAACTTTTCTACACATGAAAATAAAGTTTTCCCTAATGCCTCTTAAATATATAGCAAGAAATAAAAGCATAGGTGTTTGTAAATGCATTTAGCATCTTAACTATTCTAATACAATTAGTTTATAATTTGGAATGGAATTGCAACCCCTAATACATATTAGATCATTAACAAAGTAGCTGCTATGTACAGTTTCCCTCCTCAAAAAATACATGAAATAAATATCTGCAAAAGAAGGCTTAAAATATACTCCATTTGGAGACATAAACTCATTCTACAAAGACAAAATGTGAACATGTGTATTTTGAGTTGTGCTATTACATTCATTAACAAATATTTTTTTGTTCCTTATAAAGAAATTAGTGCTGGTCATAAAGAAGTCACAAGCAAAGAGATACAACAATGTGTATGACATATTTATTATTCTCAAGTAAAATGAGTTATAAATTTAACTACTTAAATTTTGATAATTTTGAGAAACAAGTTCACTTGTAAATCATGACAATTGGGTGATGTACTGTCAATATGTAAAATTAAAATCAATATCTTTTTTAAAAAATTAGGTTATTTTAAAGACACCAAAGGAAAAACACATGAGGAATAATAGTTTGGATTTTGGCATCTTAATGTGAATAAATAAATTACTAAATCTATTTCTTCTTATCAATATGCCATAAACCATAAGTCTTAAAGAGATTTTTAGAATGGATATTACGTTGAGGATCCAGTTATTCTATATAGCAGAAAAACAGCAGTATTTTTTAATAAAAAAGTTCTGGTGGTAGTGAGTATCAAGATCTCATAAGTAAAGGATTATTAATATTTTCCCATAAGAATTAAAATGTGAGATTCTAGTCAAACCCAAAGTCTGTGTGTTTGCTGCCTTATTTCCACATTCTCTTAATCAGTCTTTGTCTTCTGGTCAATTAGCAAATAGTGAGAGCTGTTGCCAAGAATTTGAAGTCGAAAGAATTGTGAAATAAGATCAGTGATTTCCAGTTGATTCTACTCTAATTTCTGATGTTTACTGGCTTTCTGAACCTCTTTTACAAGGCACTAATGAAAATCATATGCAACTTTTTTTTTAATGTTTGGGAATTGATTCCAAGGCCTGGGGCACACTAGGAAAGCATTCTACCATTTAGTTCCACAAACACTAAAATCAATCTGACAACCTACCTCTTTATTTCTGTGACCTTTGAGCAACTTTGTCTCATTCAGTGGTAGTGTGTTTTCGACTTTTCAAATCACCTTATTTTAAAAAATCATCTTAGTGATTTTTAGACTTGGTAATTTTTATTTTATGTTAATATGTGACTGGAATTAATGGTTTCTGATTTAAATGAAACAATGATAATAATTCCTCTTATGATACCTCCTGAATACCTAGCCTCTTGGGATAAAGATATCATGTTGGTAGCATAACGTTTAAATCTTTCCCAAACTTCTGAAAACCAACAGATCAAACAAGATAGAAAAATCAAATAAAAATTTTTAAAAATGGTGACATTCCTACTCTGGGCCATGAGTATTAAGCACTATCAAAGATCTTAGAAATATCCAAGGGCCAACCTTAGAGACCACTGGAAACACCCAGCATGTTTTGGCTAGTTCCTAAACATCACTCAGTTTTAAAACCTTTAGCTCCATTTGTTCCATACCATCTTTGCATTATTGTCATAAATTGTAATTTATTGTATATTTTAACTATATTATGCATTATTATGATTGCATTGTCAATCAAGTATAATTTATAAATATCCACATTTTTACTTTTTCTGGCTCCCTTTATTGATATATATCAATATATATATATTGATATATATCAATAAAAACTGACTGACCTGATTTAAAGTTTAACTATATATATAAATTTAAAGTTAAATATATATGTGTGTGTGTATGTGTGTGTGTGTGTGTGTGTGTGTGTATAAAATTTTTTTTTTCAAGAAAAGCTAACTTGCATATGGAAAACAAAACTGTGATTTTTCTCTGGCATCACCTGAAAGACTGGAACAGACTCTCGGTTAAGCTAAGCATGAGATAATCCAGTTCATGCTTTATTATGCACTTTCAAAGTTTTAAACTTCCCTATAAGCATCTTATTTATCTTATATTATCTACATCTTTTAGAGATATATAGATCACTGGTTTGCATTTGGAATGAACAGTTACACAGCCTGGCTTTAATAACTGGACTTGTATAAGACTCCTTGTAAACTTGTGACTGGGCCTCCCTGAGACTTTCCAAATTTTGGTTGGTCATAAACCAGAGAAGTATTTTCAGTGCAATTCAGAAAGTTGCTTGAAAACACTTGCATGTTTTTGAAACCATCAGTGGTTGCCTGCCATTCTTTTTCCTGATGTACTATCAGCTTTACCTTTATTTGGATGTATCATATATAAAGGGTTTTGAGAGTCCTTTCAGTCATTCAACAGCTATTAATTGTAACATCTGTGTTGCAGTTCATATATTTTCTACTAACCTGATTTAATTAATTCACCAAACTTATATTCTTTTCTGTCTGATCTGCTCTTAGACCTAGGCATTGAATTTTTTATTTCCAGTAGTGTATATTTTTAATTTCAAATGAACAAATAACACAGAACTTTATAAAACAGGAACTACAGAAACTAAGGGATAAATACCAGAAGTCTTACACTTCCCAGTCAAATTCTATTTATCTCATAAGAGGATATTCAGTGACTTCAGACTTCACAACAGTTTGCAATGATTGATGTAAGTGGATCAACACAGAAAAGAAGGCTGCTATTATGGAACCTCCTCATTCTTACCCCATCAATTAGTTTGTGTGACTGATTTTCTCCAGCCAGTCATGCCCCATAAATCCAGAGGGTCCAGTTTTGTTAACTGTAAATCATCTAGACAAACCAGGTATATCCTATATATCATTAGGGAATATGGGTGAAAGTTCTTAACAGTGGTCAACACAATCTGATGGGCAGTTCAATTGGGAAGGATAATTGCTTTTAGATTAAATAAGTTCTTGTTAAGTCCCCAAATGACTGATCTATGAAGAGATTGATTGAAAATAGAATTTTTTTTGATTGAGAATAGAATTTTTTATTCAGGCTTTTAAAGTTATGAAATTTGGTTGGCTGTGGTAGTGCAGGCCTTTACAGCAATTTGGGAGGGTGAGATTTAAGATCTGTAAATTCAAGACCAACCTCAACAACTTAGCAAAACCCTGTCTCAAAATAAAAAATAAAAAGAGCTGGGGATATAGCTTAGGAATAAAGCAGTTCTGGGTTCAACCCCCAATACTGCAGAAATAAATAAGCAAATAATTAAGTAAATAAATAAAGTTGGGAATTCAAATTTGCATAAAAATGTGAGCATATCATCACACCCTAGAGATAGTATAGCAATGACTAAAATGGACTAGAATATTGGACTTAAAAAATAGATATTTTCTTGATAGAAAATTTTTTGGTCAATATAACTTATAGTATTTGTGAATATATATTTGGATCTTTTTAAAATGTGAGCTTAACTTTATTCTGTATCATAACTATATATCCTTGAAGGGCTGGGGATATCTACCAGCTGTCACATATGTACACACAGACACATACACATTTCAAAAAATCATTTACATGTAATGTTCTAAAACTCTTCTAGGAAATTTTAACATTATCCAAATTTAAGTTTGTAGAATCAGGAGCCCTAATACTCAGTCACTTCAAATTTTTTGGCTTCTTTTACTAATGTATAAACATTTTATATAAAATTTTAATATAAATTCATTGCTTTATCTATTTTCTTATTAACATTAATATTTAGAAAGATTATATTTCTATTATTATTATAATTTTTCTTTCCACGTAGAAGGTATCTTTCATTTCTCCTCACATCTGTTAATTATGCAATTTCTCATGAACATTAACAATTCAGTATTAATAAAATGTTTATAAAAATATTGTTATCTTTTATTTTCATTGTGGTGAAATACATATTAAAAAGTTTACCACCTGAATCATTTTAAATGAACAGTTCAGTGTCATTAAGTATATTCACATTGGTTTGCTACTATCACTACCATTCATCTACATAATTCTTTTCATCTTGGAAAACTAAACTCTCTACCTACTAAGCAGGAACTTCCTATTTCCCTTCAACTCTGCAACCACTATTCCACATTTTGTCTTTAGTAAGAAAGATTCTAGGTACTTCATATAAGATAAATCCTATGGTATTGGCCTATTACTATCTTATTTTCTATGGCATAACATCCTCAAGGTTCATCCATGTTGTAGCATGTGCCTGAATGGCTTTCATTTTTTATGACTGAATATCACTCCATTGTATATGTATACCAAAATTTGTTTACCTTTTCATCTGCTGATGGACACTTGGATTGTAAGTAATGCTACTATGAGCATGGGTGTACTAATATTATTGAGTCCCTACTTTGAATCCTTTTAGGAATATAACCAGAAGTGGGATTGCTGGATTATATGGTAATTGTAATTTTAAAAATTTGAGAAAACTCCATAATCCTTTTCACCATGGCGACACCATACCATTTTGCTTTCTCCCCAACAATTCACAAAAGTTCATCACATCCCTTAACACTTGTTTTCTGTTTTCTTTGATTCTGTTATTTTTTGTTGTTGTTCATATAGAGTAACTATCTTATTGGGTATGATGTTCTATTTCAATATGGTTACAACTTGCATTTTGCTAATGATTAGTGAATTTTTTAATCATAATTTCCTTTTGGGGTATGTGTACTTTTAGTGTATAAAAACACTATTGATTTTTGTATGCTGATTTTGTACCTGAGATTTGCTGACTTCCCTTAATGAATTATTTTAGTTTTCATCTGTGCATAAAATCTTTTAAGATTTTCTTTTTTTAAAAAAAGTTTTAAATTTCTTCTTTTTAGATACACATGACAATAGAGTGTATTTTGATATATTTTACATACATGGAATATAATTTATTCTAATTAGGATCTCATTGTAGTGATTGTACATCATGTGTAGTTTCACTGGTGGTGTATTTATATATGAACATAGAAAAGTTATGTCAAATTTATTCTACTGTTTTTAAGATTTTCTGTATTTAAAAAATCAGATTTTTTGTAAACAAACACAACGTTATTTCTTTCTGATTTGAATAGACTTGATTATACTACTTTAATTTAAATTACATTAGTTAAAATAGCTTATTATTTCTATTTTTAGAAACCATTTTCAATCTAAGATAACTATAGAAGAACTGACAGATAGTATGCTTTTGTCTAGATTTAAAACGTACTTTGAAAAAAAAAAGTTGCAATGATTGATTCTGTGAACCTAGTTCCCAAAATGATTGTTTAATTTGTCATTAAAATGAAAACACTCTATGATTACTAGGTTATGTATAATGTTTTTAGGTAGTCCTATACACAAAACAGCCTTCAATATTTATGAGACAGACTTCAATATTTATGACTCAGGGCATATTCTGTGCTGGTTACCTAGCCTAGAGTGCATTCTCTTACTTCACAAAAAGATTTGGAAATAAAACAACAAGGGGAATGCTTTGAGAAGTGAGTACCCATGTACCATCAGGGAATAAAACAGTAGCTTTCTTTTACCTCTAGAAATATGTATTTTTTATTGTCAAATTTTTTAATGATTTTACCAAAACATTCACTTTGGTAGATAAGATTTATGCATTTAAGACATAAGAGTTTGATGTTAATCAGTGAATTTGAACTTACACAACTTTTCTCATGAACTCTTTTAATTATGTGTGAAAACTGATACATATAATTTGGATAATTAACTGCTTGAATTAATTCAGCCTGTGTTTTAGTTTAACATAAAGTTGAATTTCAAGAATTTTTCCTAAAAATACATTAATAAAAGCATGTAAATATACATATATCCTTAAACAGTGTACATGTATATACATAACATATAGTTTCTCTACAGCTGTATTTATGATAATGGAACTTTGAAACAATAAACTATATGACAGATATATCAATAAATTAATGTTTATGAAGTTAAATATTATTTAGATATTAAAATTTATGAAAGATGAATATTGTTACTTTAAAAGTGTTTCAGTAAATGTGCATAGAATTTTGCCTTTTCTAAATATTTATATGAGTATTTGTTTACATAAATGTTATGCATATGCATATCAATATTCACATGATTTTGCATTAAGAAACAAAAGTTGAAGAAACATCCAAGCTCTTAAGGTTGTTATCTCTCAGGAGGGTTTTGGTGTGGAAATATTTAATGAAATTTTGTAATTTAAATTATATAGAATTTTAATAATTTAAAATTTAGCTTTTTAATATATTTTCTTTCTTCTACTGATGCCACATATGAGGATGAGTCTACATATATATACAAGCAGAAATGTAAATGTACTTGAAATAAATTCCAAAGCAGTTATTAAATATATTTATTATTCCTTGCTGGCAAACTGTATGAATAAGCTTTACCTAAGAAATGTATTCTGAGGCAGATAGTGTTGGCATTTTTTAAAATAAACCATTACAAAAATATTGTACTGAGGAAATTTATGTATGGTCTCTACTTTGGATTTAAAAGGATCATTAACTTCCTTGCAGAATTTAAGCAAGTGCTTTATAGAAAGGAGTCCCATGAATCAAGAATAAATATTTTAAAATATGAGTCCACTGAGGTTCCTTGCATAAACATTGTTTTCAAGGAATTAAGAAAGTAAATACAGTTATTTTATTGGAGTCCCCAGCTAAACCAGTGGTGCCACTAGATCTTTGTACTGAAGAACTATGGTTTTCTGCATTCTGTCTCTATGTGGCATCTGAAAGCTGGAGTGGATGACTTCTACTTGATGATCATCCACAGCTTTAAGAAAAATCATAACCCTGGACCTCTTTGTAGGACTACAAGGTAGCTGTAATTTTGCTACATTTTAATCAGTGGTGCACTGGAAAGGGAACACAAGGCCACCTGATGTGCAATGCTGGCTGATTTCTCTGGTCTAAATGTTTCCATCTAACTGGTTTCAAGCTGTCAATGAACAAATGGAGTTTGGAAGAGATATAAACAATTGGTTCTCATAAACCATTGCAAGCTACATCTAGTAAATCACTGATTTAAGGCACATTTCACCTCTGTTTGCCTCGTTATAAACCTGCAATTATCATTTTGTTAGATTCTTAAAGTGACTTTTTTATTACTCACATACACACATAGGCATATGTACCACATTTGTGTGTCTTTGTGTCTATATATTTGTAGGTTTGTTTGTACATAATTTTTCTTTTTCAAATCCTTGCTACTTCTACAATAATGTGATGACTGATGATATTATGGGAAGAATGTTGCTGAAAATGCTTTGGTACCAAACTGAAGTTGACATGGAGTAAGGCTATCAAGGAGTTACAGTGGACAGTTTTATAAGCAAGAAATATGCCTTTTTCTTTTGCAAGCAACTGGTTGTTGGATCTCTTATCTTAACTGTTCCATAATGGACCACACCATATAAATATGGTCTATGTGAGCTGGGGCTGTAGCTCAGTGGTAGAGCACTTACCTAGCATGTGTGAGACCCTGGGTTCGAACTTCTGCACCACATAAAAATAAAATAGAATAAAGGTATTGTGACAAATTTTTCTTTAAAAATAAATTTTAAAAATATGTTCTCTGTGACCTAATAAAGTAACTCAGGGCAGAATGACAGTCAAGCAATTGCACAAATTCAGTTCAAAATTTCCTACTAGAAGAAAATAATATTTCCAAAATCAGTTCAGACAATGTCTGACAGTATGCTTCCTCACATTTTAAACTACACCTATCTTCTTGTTAAATAACTGAGAATTAGAAATAACAGTGACAGCTTACAACATCTTTCCTGAGGTGGTAAGAAGTTATTCTCATAAAGGGCTTTACACTGCAATCCCAGCTCAAGTAAAATTTTATTAACAAATCATATCACCTAGGTTTTCTTTCTAAAGCACTGCTGAATGAGGTATGATTTAAGATCTTTACTTAAGTCATCATAATCCCCTTTACAACAAAAAGTCTAATGCATAAAACCAGACCTAAATGCACTCCTGATCTCACATCAAGACAAGACTTAAAAGAATTACTCTACTGCCAGGAGTCACTGATTACTTTCTCTATTAAAAACCTAGGATCAGTCTTCCATGGACTGCTATTCCATGGATTAAGCCAGCCCTTTGCAACTGTATAATGATAGAGGACAGAGAGAGTATTTCAGATCTTGCCGCATTTCAAGAGGAGTCGCACAGGCTTCCCAACATGCATCATGATTCCTATCATAAATATTATATTTCCCAGAACACTGAATTTGGCTTTTCTTCAGCTTTCCATCTTTGGCTCTCTTCTTAGACCCTCTCTAAGTTCCTCATACTATATTTCTATTTCTATTCTTCCAATGTCTAATGCTGTTTTTTTTTTTTAAAAAAAAATCTGGGTATAATTTATTTAACCAGGGGATTCTGTCCTTACTTCTACCAAATCTTTAGTTCACTGGTTGTAAAAGTAAGAAGGGACAATAAAACTCCCCTGGGGATCTTTATTTTGTTACCAAATCTTCAAAACTTGAGCAAATTTCCAAAGCAATTTCAAAATGCTACACAAGGATCTAAGTATAGGTGAAGCATCACATGAAATTTGAAAATCACAAACCAACAAAACAAAACCAATTTCCAGGTAATTTGTATGTGCCCAAAGCCTTCACTCCAAGCATCCTTTAGGAATCCAGGGCTCTAGTTCAATAGTTCCCAAACTTGGTTGCATCAAAGTCACATGAAAAATTGAAAAAGAAAGCAAAACTCGAAACCATGTGTAGGCTCATCATCATCTACTAAATTTGAATCTCTGGAGTTGAGGCTAGAAATCTAGGTTGATTAAAGCTTACTAGCAATTCTGATATAGATTTATTACTTTAGATTATGCCTGTGGCTACAAAAGGCTGCTGCTATTGGATATTATCTCATACTCTGCCTGCTTTGTCTGCAGTCTGGTGAGCTCTATACACAGTATTGTGAAGCGAGTCATTTCCAGTTAGGTTCTTCATCATCGCTCCTCTGACTCTTCTGCCTCCCTCTTCCAGGTTTTAAGAATCCTTATGATGATATTAGATCCACTTGGACAATCCAAGATAACCCCATTATTTTAACATCAGTTCATTAGTGAATGTATTCCCATCTGCAAACTCTATTTTCCTTGGCCAAGCAACCTAGTGTTCTGATGATTAGGACACGTGATTCTTTGATGGTCAATATTTCACCTGCCATCCTACCTATGCATCATCTACCTTGTTTTACGTGCATGTGTGCCCATATTCACATGTGTGTATGGTGTGTGTATGTGCATTAAAGTCCTGATAGAAAACATGATTCTTGCTGCTGGTAGGAAATAAAACAATACAACAAAAAATGGAATATTTATCTATTTTTCCTTCTATCTATGTGGAAAACTACAGGGTCAACGCATTTGACCTTTTGGTTGTTTACACCTTACACAGGTTGTTACTGAAAATTTTGAATTAACTTTGACAAGCAGTCTGAGAAAATAGAGATAAATCTTCTTGAATGTAATAGACTATATATAGTAATATATGATTTTTAGTTATACATAAGTTATAAAACAAGATCAAATTGCATTATAGTATGCAATGAAAAGTCATTTGGAAACATTGGAATTAAAACAAAAACTAAGAAACATGCTAATGGAAAGGAATAAATACATATAACACTATACAGTTTTTAGTTAACGATGAGTTTTCTAGTGGCCAAAATAAAATAAAGTTATCAATTCTATAATTTTTATTATTGATTGTAAGACAGAATCCATTTTTATTTTATTGTGTATCACTAGATTCAGGAAGAAGTTACTGAGTGTATGTGGATGGAAACACAGGGGAAAGAATTTGAGTAACATGAACATAAATGGGGTATTTATAAAAAAAAATCAGATTTTTCTTTTTCTGGTAAATGCATCCTTAGGTAATTCTGAATCAATTTAGATCATGAGCATGTTATCTTGATTCCATTCAGCTAGTATGACAAGCCTCACATCCTCCACCATTGTCTTGTCAAACTCGCCCATATGTAAAAGTTAGTTCTGCTCAAACTGAGTTTAAATACTCCTGAATATTTAATTGCTATCTAGAATATGAACCATGCTGAGTTATATAAAGGAAAATTTATCCCAGACCACTAACAATTGGAAGAACTCACATCTAAAAGTGACTGAACATTTACAGAAACATTAGCTCAATTTTTTCACATGTATTATTTTAAATATTAAAAAATTTTCCCCACCAAAGAGAACATAAAAGCAAATATTTAAATGAAAACTGTGTCAACTGAGTATGCATCCAGCAACATGTAATACTGATTTAATCTAATCACTATTGCTAACTTTTTCAGCTCTATTATTTCCTTGAATTCTCTTTAATGTGCTACCAAAGAATCTTACTTATTTGAGAATAAAATATTTCAATTTTTTTTTTCATTTATGATGCAAGAAACCAGTGGTGAAAAATCAAAGGCAGAAAAATGCTAAAATTCAATTTAGAGAATGAGGAAAAGACAGATTATGGAAGGATGCTACTATATGTGGTCTGTAAAGCATTTCATCAAATTTCATACAGGACCAGAAATAGAAATTTCTATTTTTCCATAATGATTGAAATAAACCACTTTATTCAACTTTTGACAAAATCGTCATTCTTTTTTTTTTAATTTTTATTGGTTATTCAAAACATTACAAAGATTGCAGAATCACATTGGTTACACGTCCACATTTTTACATAATGCCATAATAGTAACTGTTGTATTCTGCTACCTTTCCTATCGTCTACTATCCCCCCCTCCTCTCCCATCTTCTCTCTCTACCCCATCTACTGTAATTTATTTCTCTCCTTATTTTTTTCCCATTCCCCTCACAACCTCTTACATGTAATTTTGTATAACAATGAGGGTCTCCTTCCATTTCCATGCAATTTCCCTTTTCTCTCCCTTTCCCTCCGACCTCATGACTCTGTTTAATGTTAATCTTTTCCTCCTGTTCTTCCTCCCTGCTCTGTTCTTAGTTGCTCTCATTATATCAAAGAAGACAAAATCGTCATTCTATATCTAAAATATCTGTTGCCTAACCAGTTTTGCTTTATGTTGTTGATTATGAGTGAACCATAAGCCAAAGAGAATAAATTCTCAGGTTTCAATTTGATATTTATTGTAAGAATTTCGAGCCAGACACATTCAGGATAGGACATTTAATTGTAGTATGCATTTATTTGGAAATTGCTCTGGCAAGATTTGTGTAAGAAAATTAATGTATGTTGCCATTTAATCCTTATAGAACTATTATTACTAGCATTTCAAAGATGACATGATAGAAAAAACTAGATTTTAATGTTCAGACATGTGTGTAGTGAAGGTCACATCAAGAACATACACGCGGCTCTAAGAAAAATGTTACATCCAGGTCACTCCTTTGTCCTGACAGTGAGCTGGTGTGTTCAACATAGAGCACAGGCAGTTCTTAAATCCACTTCCCCTGTATTTTCAGGTATTGAATGGACCTAATTGTCTTTCATTTTATTTTCTAGATTTATTGAGGTGCCATAATACTACTAAATGTTCTCTGATGAGGTACATAATAATTTTTCGCCACATAATTCCTAAATTTGGGCTGTACACTTCATGGTGGGTGTGTCTTCTAGTTGGCAATCCCCATCACAGTTACTTCAGCTCAGTTCTGCCCACTTTGTTTCCTCAAATGAGCCACATTTTTTTTTGCTCTGAGGTAATCATGTTTTTATTCACTCCCTTTCCCTAACTCTAGGTCAAATTTTCAAGCTTCTTACCAGAAATATTTATTAGAGAAAAAAAAAAACACTCATCAAATTCAATGTGCCATAATCTGAAAAAAATTGCATTTCTGATGCATGTAGTCTAGGTAAATTCTGTATTTTTCTCAAAATTAAATAGAGTAAATCAGACAAAAAATTTGTAATGGTTATGACAAAACCAAAGATTTTGTAATTTGGGGATTATGGGTTTCATCGTATAACAAGTAAATGTACACAGAAGTGTCTAATATCTACTCAGAACTACGTTTGATGAGGGACATACTATCCACTTAAGGAAAACTTTCAGTCATATTTAACAACACTAATCTTCCAGAATATGCTAATAATCTATTTATAAAGTGTCAAAACATTTAGAGTTCAGTTGATTTCTGTAACAATGAATTACTTTAAAGTGTTGTGCAATAAATAGCACAGAATTTTAACCAAAAACTAAAAGCAAAACATTCACACAATAATACTAACAGACCCAAAATCAAGGTGATGATAAAATGAGATGTGATCTGTTCAGAGCCCTGAAAGACAGGAGAAAATATTTGGTGTTAGTCTAAAGGAGAGTTCACTTTATATTTTAGAGGGATAGAAACCTGGGAAAAAATAATGGCAGATATTAACCATTCATTTAATTATTTATTCAATAAACATTTGTTGAATAACCTCTTAGAGCTTAGGAAATACTCAACCATCAAGAGCATCAATAAGACAGACAAAAACTCTTGTTCTTTGGAGCATCAAGTCCATTGAAGGGATTGGTCAAAAACTCAGGAGATGATGAATCACAAATTGTATAGTATGATGAAAGAGTAGAGTAAGGGGCTGTAGGAGTGTCAGGTAGGGGTGTGCATGTGTGTATGGAAAGTTGGCCAACAGCATCTTAAATAGAGGCTCCAGAGAACACTTCACTGAGAAAGTAACATTTCAGTGGACTGGAAGACATCATGTGGCAGTTAATCATGTGAAAAATGGTGAAAGGATGTTCTAAGGAGAAGGAAAACTCAAAAGAGAGGTCATTTAAAATAAAATTATATATTAAAGAAATGTAATCAGGATAGTGTAGCTAGAACAGTTTGGGCACTCGGGGCAGATGAGGTTACAGAGAACAGAAGGGATGGTGTGGAATAATTGTCTAGAAAAAGAAATATAGCAAGATTGCAGGCAGTACAATCTTGTGCTCAGCCAGTATCTATGGTCATGAATTTAAAGCAGGACTAATCTGTATCATCTTGTGTTCATCTCAAGACACATTCAGCTGCACAGGTGATCTGCAATAGATGAAGAGTTGAATTTAATCAGGGTTGCAGTTACTCTACAGTCATACACGTAATACATAGAATAGAAACTACTCAAAGTTATCCCTTTCTGACCCAATTTTATGGCTCACTTATTTGAGCATGAGGCAAATGAAAATATATTTGAGACTAGCAAGTGCTTTCAATATGGTAAGATATAAATATCTTATAAGCAATAAAAATAAATATGTGAGCTAAAATATATACTTTCTGTTACTCAAAACCCACTGAGCTGAATGTAACAGAAATTAGATTACTATTGAAAATTGAGAAAATAATAGCATATTCCCAAAGTAATATACAGATCAAAGTTACACATATTTTTCCAACAAAGTAGTTGAAACAAATTTCCCTCAGAGTTTATAGAGTGGCATTGTAACTTTCTGAAGCATAGGGTCAGTTGTGAAATACAGCTATAGAAGATACTCTTCAAAGTCAAGACACATTGCATTACATCAGTTTTCTTTCTATGATCAAATAGGTCATTATTATTTGCCAAGTGATGAAGGTTACAGAAAATTTATAGCAATGGATAACACAAATATTTTATATTAATACCATATTGAAATAAAATATAATTTCATTTTAATATAGTATATTTCTGTTGCCTTCCCCACCTTAGTTTACTGTTAACATATTTAAATTCTATTTTTCCTATTATGTCCATATTTTTACAAAACCTACTGTAAAACTTGAGATAGGATTGTCTCCTGAATTTCTTAAATTTAAACCCATGTATGTTGCTTCCAATTTAGTAGCATTGTGTCCTTCCAGAGGCATAGAAACAGTGGGTAGCTACAACTGCCCAACCCCATTTTGCTCAGAAGATGTTGTTACCTTGACAACAGTGGACAACAGAAAAACACAGCATACCAGTAAGTTCCCTGCACTTTTTTAATAAATAGTTCTCTTTTGTCTATTGCTGTATTCCTTGATGATAGAAAATTTTTAAAAAATCACAGGATGCTCATGAATCTGTAGTGCCCAGATGACATTAACAAAGGCCATCTCTCTTATATGTCATTTTTAAAATGTATCTTTCACCATAGTACTTTTCAGTATTTAGATGACTAATCATTCTACAATACCATGAGTAGCTAAAATAGGAGCATGGTAAATAGAAACCAACATAAACCAAGTAAATGCTGCTTTATATTTAGATTTTGTGAGTCTATATATGTGAGCACAGATCTCTTTCTCTGAAATTCATATGGATAGAATGGAGGTCTGATGCCATCAGTTAAAATTAGTTTTTCCTCTTAGACACATTTTTAATGAGATTCCTACCTCTGTTGAAAATGAAATCACATTACCTAAGGCAAGCGCTCAGTATCATTGTACCTAATTAGCCATCAAACTCATTTAGTTTGCATTTATAAAAACAACAAGCAGTTAGTAATTAAAACTAAATAAATGACTCATTTGAATCATTCCAAATATATGTTTATTAACATTTTTCAGTAGAAACCTCAAAATGTAAGATTATCACTCTCTTCAGCATTTTAAAATTAAATAATTTATAATTATTCTAAACCCCCCTCTCAATCCTTTACATCCCCTTCGCATGCAAACAGTTTTCTTTCTTCCTATTCTACTTCTAATTTGGATCAACAATATGCTTTGTTTTTGCTGGAATGATGACTTCCTGCTTCAACATAGCAAACTATTGATACTTGTTCTCAACAACAAATTCACCAACCTGGTAGGACTCTATCACTCTTTGTTCTTTAACTCCCAGATGCCCAAAGTACTTGACACTTATTTCTTTAAACTATGATACATTTCTGATTGTCCTCCATTTGTCTTGCTTTAAAGAAAGTAAAAATTACACAGCTTATATCATCATTTAAAATAAAAACATTTATAAGATAGTAAGATACATACTAGACAATTCTCCATTTGTAATACACAATTCAGAGACTTTTCATTTATCCAGAATTATGTGCAACTATCCAAAATGAAAGCTGTCATTTCCTGATCCCTCCAGGACTTCCTCCACCCATAACCGTGATCAGCCACTGGGTCTACTTTTTGTCTCTACAGAGTTCCCAATTTTGGAATTTCGTATGAATGGAATTATACAGTATATTAATGATTTATTGTGAATGGCTTCTTTTTCCTAGGATTGTTTTCATCTCCTCTTGTAACATATTTGGGTAATTCATTCCTGTATAATGTTTCATTGAATGGATATCTTAACATTTTTTTCATCCATCCTCTGTTGATGAATATTTGTATTGTTTCTACCTTTTAGCTATTATGAATAATGTTATTATATATACTTGGGTATAAGTTTCTTGTAAACATGTTTTATTTTTCTTGGGTATATACAGTGGGAAGGAATTGATGGGTCATATGTAACTCACTGTTTAATCCTATGAAGATGTTTAATAATTTGAAGACCTGCCACAATGTTTTCCATAGTGGCTGAACTATTTCAAATTCCCACAAGAAGTGTATGTGGGGCATTCAGTTTCTCCATGTTGTCACCAACACTTGATGTGTGGCATTACAACTCTAGTGCTCTTGTGGGTGTGAAGTGGTATCTTATTGTGGTTTTGAGATTCATGTCCCTGATAACTAACAATGTCAGGCAACTTTTCATGTGCTTTTTGGCTATTTGCATATCTTGGGCAATGTGTTTATTCATGGCCTTTGCCCATTTTTAATCAGGTTCTTCTCATTATTGAATTGAAAGTGTTCTTTGCATATTCTAGATTTAAGTCTCTTATAATATAAATGATTTGTAAATGTTTTCTTATTGCATGGTCTTGTCACCTTTGTCATAGAATTGAAATGTCTGTTTTTGTTCAGCACCCCCACTTTATTGAATATCATTACTTGCAGTAAGTTCTTAAACAGGAAAGTGTGCAAACTTCTAATTTATTCTTTTCCAGAATTGTTTTCACCTATTTCATATGAATTTTAGAATCAGTTTTCAGTTTTGACAAATCAGCAAGAGATCTGACAGCTCTAGGATTTTAATTCTTTTCACACAAAAACATGGAATGTGTTTTCATTTATGTGGATCTTCTTTAATTCTTCTCATAAATGTTTTGTACTTTTCCAGTTGTTATTTGCTTCCCTTCTTATAAATATTACTAAATTTTTATCATCTTTGATGCTATTGTAGATGAAATAATTTTCTTAATTTCACTTTCATTCATTAGAAGTGTAGAGAAACACAATTAATTTTATTTTGATCTTATAAAATGCAACCTTGCTGAATGATTTATTACTTCAAATAACTTTTGGTAGATTCCTTAGAAGTTTTTCTCAAGATCCAGGTCACATCATCTTTATTTATGACCTGGATCCCTTTTATTTTTTCTCTACACCTGATTGACCTGGCTAGAACCTCCAGTAAAATGTTGAACAGAGGTAACGAAAATGGAAATCCATGATTTGTTGCTGACCTTAGGGGGAACACATCTGTCTTTCACCATTAAGTATGATGTGAACTATGGGGTTTCTGTGGATATCTTTTGTCAGGTTAAGTAAGTTTCCTTCTACTCCTATTTTGTTCAGTGTTTTTATCATGAAAGGGTGCTGGGTTTTGTTAAATGCTTTATATATTTTTTGCAACTATTGAGATGACATTGTGATTTTTTATTATATTGTTATAATGTATTGAATTAATTGATTCTAAGATGTTAAATGAATTTTGCCACCCTGGGATAAATCCTATTTGGCCATGCTGTATAATTGCTTTATATACTATAGAGTTTGGTTATCCAGTATTTTACTGTAAATTTTTGTGTCCATATTAATAAGAGATATTGGTCTATTATTTTATTTCCTATTTCCCTTGCCTGGTTTTGTTATCAGGGTAATACCTCAGTTCTATGTTCTGATGTTAATGAGGTCAGTTTTTTTGGAAAGCAATTAAGAGCTATATGTTTTAGGGCCTGTTTCATCTCCCAAGCAAATCCTTGAGCTAGGGTTTTGGGACTGAAGTTGAGAATAACAGCAAGTTTCTCTCTGATTGGCATTTCCACTGTAATAGCTGACCACTTGGTAAAGGGAGGACAGTAATCTGTTTCCCTCTTGGCTTATCTCTCCTGCAATGTATCTACTCTCTCATGAGACTGAAGAAGTGTTATTGGGCTTCCTGTTTTCTCAGCATGCCATATCTAAGATAGAGTGTCCATTGCATAAGGAGAAGTGAAGCAGATGAGACCTCTCACCTCATACCAAACATCACCTGGGAATTTAGCCTCAGCAAAAAGCATCTAAATTTTTCTGGATTCGTTGAAATAATATATCTAATGCATTTAGTATGATATCTGGCATGGGTAAATGTTATATAAAATATTAGTCAAAGAGTTTTATCATTGGTATACAACCAAAATGTTAGAGATAAATTTATAGAACTAAATAATATTAAATATATTATTACTAAACAAAGAAAAAATAAAGACTGATTCAACTCAGAAAGAGTGAATACAGAATAACAAACTAAATCAGTAAAATTTAAATTGAAATTACTCACTGGGACATCAAAAGAGTAATCAAACCTAGAATTATGACAAAATAAATTTAAAATATTATGAATAAATAACTCAAAAGTATCAATGAAATAATTAAACTTATAAAGGACATAACTCTGGAGGTATAGTGCAAAGAAGCTAAGAGAAACAGAGGTAGGGCACATTCAGAGCAGTCGATAACTTGCAACCCCTTACATCTGAGTATGGATTCTTTCCTAACTGTAAATTCAAATTTAACAAAATGATCCAGAAGAGGTTTTTTGAGGAGAGTGTTGTGTCTGCTTTTTCTAACAGTTGCGTATTTTTAAGTTGAGAAAGTGCTTTGGAGAGACCATCATTTGCTTCAGCTTAGCAGAAAGAACACAGGTATGTCTGGATACCTTCCTGGATGAACCAAAGATAAAAATGAGCGACTAGAGGGCTGCTGCACTGGCAGTCAAGCAGATTGTTGTCCTGGAAGTCGCACGCACTCCCTGAGTCTTCCAGAACAAAGAATGTGTGTTATCTGTGGACCAGGTATGGGCTAGGCACCAAAGAAAACTGTCATCTATAATCTGTTGAAGAAGAGACTGCCTAGATGGGACAAAGGACACAGATAGAAGGTAGAATTCTGGGACATCAGTATGGGAGGAGAAGAAAACAAATTATTAGAAGAAAAAAAAAGAATTTGCCCTTGTGAAGGACATTGCAGTTGAAAGATGCCCAGTAATGTGGGAAAGATTTCCACAAATAACTTATAGAAATATTCAGAAGGGGAAGAATCAGGATAAAACCCTGTCAGTCCCAAGGGTTTCCAAGGTTAATACTATGCAGACTCTCTAGTAAAAAAGAAATAATTCCAACTCAATCTGTCTTTCTCCAAACATCAGTCCCGGCAAGTTCAGAAACCAGTGTTAAGTGGATCAGATAAGCAATGGTAGCAGTTCGTGAAAGAGAACAAAAAAATCAATAATATTTCCATTTTTGATACTAGACTCCTATTTACAGCAGAGTTGAACTTGAAGACAGGTGAGAGAATCTCATTTCAAATAAAAGATTGAAATCTTATTTTATAAGGCACCAGTTCAGGACCAGGAAAAGGGCTCTGAATTAGGTTGACCCCTGGATTGCAGAGTATCTTCTATGGCCAACTTGACAAAGGAATAGGTGCATGTAAAAACACCAGTAGAAATAGAAATTGTTTCCTTTGGTGAGCAGAAGCATTTTATTTTTATGCAATACCATTTGTCTGTTTCCTTTTGTTTACTGGAATTTCCATGTCAATACAAAACAATAATTGCTAGGACCAATGTCAATAAGCATTTTCCTTATGTTTTCTTCTAGTAGTTTTACAGTCTCGAGACTTATGTAAAAACATTTATACTCTTTAAATTGATTTTTGTATGGGCTGAGAGATTAGCTTTTGATTTCATTCACCTGCATGTGGATATCCAGTTTTTCCAGCACCATTTATTGAAGAGACCGTCCTTTCTCTTCTGTATTCTTGGCATCTTGTCAAAGATCAGTTGGATAAAGAGTCACTGACTTATTGTTGTGCTCTCCATTCTGGTCCTTTGGTCTATGTGTCTGTTGCTATTCCAATACAATACTATTCTGATTCCTGTAAGTTTGTAATTTATTTTGAAATCAAGCAATTTGCTGCCCTTAGCTTTGCTCTTCCAGTTTAAGATTGCTTCGATTTATCAGGGTGTTTTGGAGTTGCACAAAAATTTTGAGTTTGTTTTTCTATTTTTGTAACAAAATGCCATTGAAATTTTGATAGGGACTTTACTGAGTCTGTGGATCACACTGGGTATTACAGAGGTTGCAACAATATTAATTTTTCCAATCCCCAAATAGATATCTTTCCATATATCTGTGTCTTCTTTCTTTATCTTCATTAATGCTTTATAAGTATTAATATACAAACCTTTTGTGTCTTTGATTAAATATATTATTAAGTATTTTCTTCTTTTTGATTATATTGTGAATAGGGTTGCTTCATTAATATCTTTTTAAAAGAGTTGGTTTGTTGTTAGTGCACAAAAACAAACATTTTATATGTTTATTTTTCTATCCTGCAATTTGTAAAAATTTATTTAATAGTCCTACAAGTGTATTGTTGTTGAGTCTGTAGGGTTTTCTATATGTACGATCCTGTCATCTTTAAACTGGGATAATTTTATTTCTTTACAACTTTTGGTGACTTACTTCTTTTTACCTTCTCTAGATTCTCTGACCAGGACTCCCAGTACATGTGGAATAAAAATGTGAGAAAGGGCATCCTTTTCTTATATTACATTTTTCAGGCAAATGTTTCCTCTATTAATTGCAACATTAGCTAGTTTAAGGCTTTTCATAGGTGGTATTCATTTTATGAAAGTAAGTTCTTTCTATCCATGTTTTGTTGCCAATTTTAACATGAATAGGTGTTGAGATCTATCACATGTTTTGCCTGTGTACATTAAGATGATTATGCATGTGTGTTTTCATTCATTAATATGGTGTATCATTGAATTATTTGTACATGTTGAAACTTCCTTTCATTCTATGGATGTATCTCACTTGGTGTACCATATTCTAATTTTAATGTGCTCTGTAGTTTGGTTTACTTGGGCTTTATTTAGAAGTTCTGTGTTTACGTCCATCATGGATATTAGCTTGAAGTTTCCTTTTCTTCTCTCTTTTATTACTTTGGTATAAAGGTGAAGCTGGCCTCATAAATGGAGTTTGAAAGTAGTCCTTCAACTCCTATTTTTGGAAGAGTTTAAGGATTGGTCTTCATCTTCTTGTAATGGTTGGTGAATCACCTGGAGGCCATTGTGATGTGATTTTCCTTGGATAGGAGCTTTGAGCTTTCTGACTTAGCCAACTTTTCACTTATTGCTGCTCCCCATTTGTATTTCTTCTCAATTCAGTTATGGTAAGCTTTACGTTTCTAGAAACCTCTTCATTTCTCTAAATCATGCAGTTTGGGGGTTTATATTATTCATTATAGTCCATTTTTATCTGAGTCATCTATTAGAATGTTTCTTCTTTCTGATTTTATTTGAATCTTCTCTGTTTCTAATAATATTATACTGAATATGTAAATTTTTAAATACAGTTGATATAACAAATTTATGTGTATGTAAGATATGCACACACACAGATGTGAGGTGATGAATATTTAATTAGTTTGTATTCACTTTACAAGGTATGTGTATATCAAAACACCACTTTGTATTAAATATAAACAATTTTATTTGTCATGTATATGTCAATAAAACTAGGGGGGAAAGCACATATAAAGAAGGTGAATTTATTAAGACTATTACAAACAACTTCATGCCAACATAATTATCATTGATTTTTGACAGTATGATTATCTGTTTAAGAAAGTAGGCATTTAATAAGCATTTTTGAAGTTTTAAATGAATGCAGAAACTTTAGTGAGATAGTCCCATATAGAAGAAATACAGCAACTAAATTCAAATACATTTAAGAAAAAGCTGTTTCTAAAATACTAAACAAAACACCATCTAAAATATCATCTAAAGAGGTATCTAAATTTAAAGCCAAACAAGAAATTCTAAGCAGATTCTATTGGAAGAAGAACTGCAGAACTCATTTATAGATGAATAAGAAAGACAGAGTAAAATGAAACTTGAAAGAGCATATTCTTGATGGAAAAACAAAATAGTTCTCTGAGTGGCTGGCTGACCTAGAAAAGCAATTCAAATCAACATCCCAAAGGGATGCTTCTACTTGACAAAACTGTTTTTCTTAATTTGGAATAATAGTACATAACTCAATAAATAATTTAAATTTAACTTATGCAATAATTAAAAGTGAAAATCATGAACAAATATAAATTTATAATAAGTAAAGCAATTGTTTTAACAAAAACACATAGTTATTATGTCAGAATAAAACATTCAAAAACAGAAAGTCATATATATTTAGCATTTCCAATGAAATTTTTCCATAAATTCTTCTGAGGCAGCTTGTCAAGTAATATATCAAGAAAAATAATAGAGTACAATAAAAAATAAAATAGAGAATAGAATACAATATCTAACTTCTTCTGAAGCAGCTTGTCAAATAATGTATCCAGAAAAATAATGGAGTTCAATAAAAAATAAAAGAGAGAATAGAATACAGTATCTTACATAATAAAGTATGTTTAAGGAGAAATATAAGAATGATACAAAAAAGAATTTTAAAGTAAATAGATGTGTACATTTACTTGGTTTCAGGGTATGGAAGGATGTTTATCAGTAACAACCATGAAAGAAACAATGAAGGACAAATTGGAAAACTATTATAGTTAAATTTTTAAATCTTCAATTTAAATTTATGCATAGTAAAACAAACCACCAGGAATAATATGTATATAAATATGTTTTATGATGCATATTTCTACAGAATGTAAAATAAATGACAGAAATATACCATTAATAAACAAATCTAATAAAACCAAAAAACCTCATGAATGACCTGAGGTTATTGACATGTGTCGTTCAGAATAATAATTACAAATTAACAATATAAAAGGATGTTTAGCTTCATTTGTCATAAAATGCCACTATGTATTGAAGTATTTGTAGCAATGCCAATTGTTACAACAAACACACATCTCAGAAGCTTAATAGAATGGAAAATATATTCTTATCTCACTTTAAAGTCCACATGGTGTTTAATTTTCAATGGGTGCTAGCCACAAGGTGGCTGTTTTAATCAACTTTCTCACTGTGTGATCAAAACACCTGACCAGAACAATTAAAGGAGAAAAAGATTATTTGAGGGCTTACGGTTTCAGAGGTCTCAGTCCTCTCAGCCCCAGAAGGTCAGCTCCATTCTTTGGGACTAGAAGTGAGGCTAGTCCTCACTCACTTCATGGAGGAAGAGTGTAGCAGAGGAAAGCAGCTAGAAATATGGCCCCAGGAAGCATAAAGAGATTAAGCTCAGCTCACAGAATTTACACCATGAAGCACGCACCTCCTCCAGCTAAACCCTACCTGCCTATGGTCATCACTCAGTTAATCCCTATCAGGGGATTGACACACTGATCGGGTTAAAGCTCTCATAATCCAATCATTTCACTTCTATACTTTCTTGCATTTTCTTTCGTATGAGCTTTTGGGACATGCTGCATATCTAAACCATAACAGTAGTGCAGACTGGGTGGCTTACACAAGAGAAATTTATTTTTTCACAATTTTGTAGGTTAAAAGCCCAAGACCAATATGGCAATGGCATTGTTTTCATGTGGGGCTTCTCTCTTTGGTTCCTAGATGAACGTCTTCTGCCTGTGACTTTACATGCCCCCTTAGTAGCTGTCTTGTGTCCTCATCTCTTCTTCTAAGGACACCAGTCACTGAGGCTTCACCTCACTGCCTCTTGTTAACTTAATAGTCTCTTTAAAGGCCCAATTTCCAAATATAGTTTGAGGGCTACTCCTCCTTCAACATATGACTTCAGGAGAACACAGTTCAGCCTATTGCTGGTGGGCCAGAAGTTCCTCCTCCATCTTGGAGCTAAGCCATCTAGAATATATGGCATCCTAAGATGAAGTATGGACACAGCATTGGTTCAGCCTCTTGCTGTAAAAGGAATGATTTCTGTTTGAGGAAATCGACTTAAAGAAATAATCAGTGACAAATATCCAGTAAATAAATACAAGGTTATTTATTATAAAATCATAATATTGAAAATTTTATAAATGACCTATTTTAAAGAAAGGGTTTGTTTAATTATAGCTATTTGATTGAATATTATGCAACAATTTGAAATCGTTTTAAAAGGATATATCATGAGAAGTGAAAATGTTTAGGACACAATAGATAAGAAATACAAGTGGAATAATCTTATGACATGTTCTATGTCAATATATATATTTTCTTGAGGAAATATCACTATTATGCAGATTAGAATGGAAATAGACATTGCCATTTTAATGGTGGTTGACTTTGCATGTTGAATACAATAAGTGACTTTTTATTATTTATTACAAACATCTGTTCATAGAAATTCCTATCATGATATAATTTTTCATCTTGAATTTTTTAAAAATTTCTCTTTTTGGATATACATGACAGAGTGTATTTTTACATATTATACATACATGGAGTATAACTTTTTCTAATTAGGATCCCATTCTTGTGGTTGAAGAGGATGTTCACTAGTCTGGTATTCATATATGAACATAGGAAAGTTAGGTCTGATTCATTCTACTGTCTTTCCTATTTTCATTCCCTCTCCCTTCCCCTCATTCCCTTTGTCTGATCCAATGAACTTCTGTTCTTCCCCTGCCCTTATTGTGTATTAACATCTGCATATCAGAGGTAATATTTGTCCTTTGGTTTTTTGGAACTGGCATATTTCACTTAGCATGATAGTCTCTAGTTCCATTCATTTACTGGCAAATGCCATAATTTTATACTTCTTTATGGCTGAATAATATTTCATTGTGTATATATACCACATTTTCTTTATCTATTCATCTGTTGCAGGGCACCTAGGGTGGTTCCATACTCAGCTATTGTGAATTAACTGTTATAAATATTGTTGTGGTCATATCACTGTAATATTCTGATTTTAAGTCCTTTGAGTATAGGCCAAGGTGTGGGATAGTTGGGTCAAGTGGTGGTTTCATTCCAAGTTTTCTGAGCAATCTCCATGCTGCTTTCCAGTACTTGCACCAATTTGCAGTCCCACCAACAATGTGGGAGTGAATCATTTTCCTCACATCCTCATCAACATTTATTGTTATTTGTATTCTTGATAATTGCCATTTTCACTGGAGCAAGATGAAATCTCAGTGTAGTTTTAATTTGCATTTCTCTAATCGCTAGAGATTTTGAACATTTTTTCATATATATATTTGATGACCATTTTTATTTCTTTTTCTGTAAAGTGCCTGTTCAGTTCCTTTGCCCATTTATTGATTGGACTATTTCTTTTTTTTTTTTTTTTTTTGGTGGTAAGTTAGTTGAGTTCTTTCTATATCTTGGAGATTAATGATCCATCTGAGATGCAGGTGGCAAGGATTTTCTCCCATTCTGCAGGCTCTCTCTTCACATTCTTGATTGTTTTCTTTGCTTTGAAGAAGCTTTTTGGCCTAATGCTTAAGTCCTCAAGTCACTTTGAGTTGATTTTTGTGCTGTCAAAATAGCCATACTACCAAAAGTTCTATACAGATTTAATGCAATTCCTATTAAAATCCAAATGATATTCATCATATAAATAAAAAAAAGCAGTTATAAAATTTACTTGAATAAACAAGAGACCCAGAATAGCTAAAGCAATCCTTAGTGAGAAAAGTAAAGCAGGAAACATCACAATACCAGACCTTAAACTATATTACAGAGCTGTGGTAACATAGACAGCTTGGTATTGACACCAAAACCATGAAGACATGAAAACGTATGTATGGAACAGAACAGAAAACACAGAGACAAACCCAGATAAATACAGTTATCTCATTCTAGACAAAGGCACCATAAACACACATTGAAGAAAAGATAAGTCTCTTCAACACTTGGTTCTGGGAAAACTGGAAATCCATATGTAGCAGAATGAATTTGAACCTCTATGATGATATGTTAGTTAATAAAACAGAAGAAAATTCTACCTTAAAAGTAAAAAGCACTTTTAAACAACATCATTGAGGTCCAAATTGCTTATAAGTCCACCAATTTGTTTACAGTTAATAATTTTTAGTGCATTTTCTAAATTGAGTAATTATCAGTGTAATAATCAGTTTTAAAGCATTTCCATCATGGAATCTGATCCATCAGGCTAATGACAGTTCATCTCCATTATCACTCTTAACCACAGGCAATCATTGATCTATTTTTTCTCTTCTGGACATTTCACTAAGTGAAAACATACAATATG
The DNA here is from genome assembly GCF_048772815.1 of Callospermophilus lateralis. Lineage (NCBI taxonomy): Eukaryota > Metazoa > Chordata > Mammalia > Rodentia > Sciuridae > Callospermophilus > Callospermophilus lateralis. The sequence goes on along the minus strand of NC_135308.1, from coordinate 20,165,416 downwards.
TAATTTGATGTGTTTGAATACTTTAATTTAGCATAATATGAACCTCAATGTCTTCATTTAGTTGAGAAGGGATAATCTGGAGTTTTCAAAGACAAAACCCTACATTGAGGATATAACAAGCTCCTTACTAACATATACAATTCTGTTCCTATTATTATGGAATTATATTTCTGCTATTTATATTTTTTTCTGAGTAAATGTTTGATGTTTTTGTGTTTTGTTTTATTTTGCTCCTTTGGGGGAGATATATATGATCAAAGGCACTGTCATAATATAGATATCACTCTATATTTTTCTTCAATTAATCTACCAACTCCCTGTGCTACTTATAATTAAGAAGTTTGCTTCAAGAAGTACTTGTATAATGGAAAACCCAGCATCCTACTCAATAAACTCAAATAGTCTAAGGAGGGCACACTTAATTTTCTTGATACCTTTGGAATGACATTGTTCAAAATTCTTTAAGTTGAAATGACTAAATTTCAACAATGAGGTAGCTTTGTTTAACTTGTGTGGAGGAGGGACATGCTTACATGGCTATGCAAAATAGCCAAATCTAAATGTGAATTGTTGGATCTCCAAATTCATAAAATTCATTGGCATTATCTCCTCCAGGGAATTTTCCTTTGGAAAGCTTGCCTTCTACCCTGTTCATGGGCTGAGATAGAAATGTAGGGATACAAGAGAATGTTGACTCCCTAAAGAAAAAATATCCCTTTTAAAATAGAGAACAAACACTGATAAGCAATGCATGAGCCAAATGAAGGAGCCTAATGGACAGAAAAGGGCCAAAATGAGAGGATGCCCTAAATAGCCTGTGAATTACATTGCAACCTTCCCTACACATTCTCTGAATATAACAAAACAGGAGCAAGACCACAACAGAAAGAGATCAATGATCTCATGAGGCTAAGGGTTAACACTTTTCTGGATTACACCTTGTGGCCCCACCACCTAGTTGACCACTCGTAGACACAAATGCTAAGGTAAGCTGAAACCTATAGACCAACCGCTAATGGGAAATATCATCTGCCCAGTCTTTCCAATCCTGGGGGAAGACCAAGCGCTTGGATCACACATATTCCATCTAAATATGTACTCTAATAAAAACCCCAATTTAATTCCTGTTAAAGAGTTTCACTCTTGATATTGATCACATCCTTTGCTGAGTGTGAACCTTAACTTTTTGCTTTGTAACAAAGCTCTTGCTCTCTTTGCAGAAACCTGATTTGTCCTTAAATTCTTTTGGGAGACGAAATCAAGAGCTTGAAAGTCCCAAACAGAGGTCTACTCATACCCTCACTTGGAGACAGGGTGATCCTATCTCAATGAATTTTTTTTTTTTCTGCTTGTCTTAAGACCTTATTATGCTAAGAAATGTTTGACACATATTAAGGGCTGAATTTAAATTAACATTTGCTGAGGGGTTTTTTTTTTTTTTTTTGGTGATTTTTACTCATCCCTGTCCTGATTTGTTACACACTAAGATATGCTATTAAGGAAAGAATGTTCTTACCTGCGAGGAATTCTGATATCATCTTTAAAAATATTTCCCTTCCTTCAACTCCCTTCTCCTCTGATTTCCCCTCTTGTTCCCACTTCTTCTCCCATTTTCTGTCCTTTTCTCTCATAAGTCCATTAGTGACTTAGATCATAGTTGTATGGATTAAATCAAAATTCAGAAATTTCTATAGTGAAAATAAATTACTTTTAGAATCAGAGTACTCTGATGAAAATATAAAATAAATAATTGCAAAATGAAATCAGCAATCTAAAAATCTCCAGCCCCTCCTCTCCCCAAATGACATAAATACCTTCTGACTCTTCGAAGCAGTTATTTCCAAGTCAGTGTAACCACTCTGAAGAAGGTAAACATGAAAGATCTCTAGCTACATTTTTGCTGGCTAGAGCCCTGAGGTCAGAGCAATATTAGTTGGTAGACTAATTGCCTGTGGTCAGATGAAATTAGGTTGAGGCCCTGAGGACCCCTCCTTCCCATTCTTGTTCTAAAATTTTGCTGAACCCTCCCTTTATTCCCAGAAGCTGTTGATATTTGTTCTTGACCTTATTTCTTAGGCTTCAAAAAAGTATATGAACAGTATATGAAGATTCAGTGCCTGCTAATGAAAGGAATGTTTCTGAATTTATGTAATTTCAAAAAGGTTTTTGAAAATTATTAGAAAATAGTCCAGAAAGGCCAAGTGAGCATAATATTGTTAAGCTACATCAAGATAAAGAAATCATAATTTTCAGAAGATGCATAGGTTAACTGAGATACATAACACATTTAGATTAGGATATTTTAAGTCATTGTGTTATATTTTCATCAAGGAATATCAGATTTATAAAAATATTTCAGATAACATTTGTTACTGGAGGTATAATAGTTCCTAAATATGTTTAGGATATATGTATCTGTTGTACTGGGAAATTTCGCATTTATAGCAAATATTATGTATTAATACCATATTAACATTTGTGATTATATGTAAAATACCAATAAATATACATGTCTTCTTTCATCATTAGTATTTAACTAGAATGCTTTGTTAAATTCAAACAATTCTAGTACCTAGATTTCTATATTTGTAATTATGTTTCTATGTCATGTGGGAAGCTTAGTTAATCTCATGTCCAAGGAAAAATTTTAAATACCAAATACAAGTTAAACATTGTATATTTTCTCTGAAAGATTTCTTACAAAAGCTTTATCAATGTAATATAATGAATTATAGAAGACTGTTTAAGATTTTCCTTTCATATTTCTTTGTAGAAATGTATATAAAAGCACTATCTGAAATATATTAATCACCCTTTTTTAATTACCCTTTTTAAAAATGTGAGGTATTGGTGAAACACTGACTTAGTCAATTGAGATATTTTTGCTTTTACAAATAGATCAATATTACAATAATTATGGTAAAATTTGGTTTAACTTTGGGGTAAGTGTATGTTGAGCTTAAAGCTGAAAAGCTTACTTTCACTTCAAAATGAAATATTCTTTCTTCCAAAGCAACAGAATCAGCCTCTCAGAAACACTAGGGGCCTGAAAGATTTTCTCAGAGAAAACTTATCTCTTCAATTCCCTTACAGAGTTGTTCAAGGTTGAGATGAAATTTTGATAGAGTTTTTTTTTGTATTATTATTATTTTGAGCCCAAATGTATCTTTATGAAATTTCTGAATCCTTGGTGTTTTCTTCTGGATGCAATGAGAGAACTAATATTTCAGTAATGTGAAAGCAAATGTTATAGATCACCAACAGCTATACTTCCTCAGTAATTTGGCCCTTCCTAATGTGTTTTCAGTCTCCTTTCTCATGATAACTCTTCTCCACATAGACTTTACAATTAGAAGGTCTTATAATCAGTGTTCTAACAATGAATTGAATATTGCAGGAGTAGTTAGAAAACTCATCAAAGATTTTTGTTTATTGGTCAGACATATTTTCCTATTGAAAATGAAATATTATAATCTCTTTTAATTTTACTGTAGAATGACTGACTCATAATAGTCCCAAGTGTGGAAGGCAGAGTGATTTTATTGGAAGCCACTGGAAGCAATTTTATTGTGTATGTATGTGTATGTATGTGTGCATGTGTTTGAATTTGTGTTGCTAGTGAAGTGACAGTTGTTTCTTTTCTTCTTTTTTTTTTTAGTTGAATAAATACCAAAGAAGAGAGTATTTGAAATTCCCACAATTCAATCTTTCTGGTTCGCACTCATCATACATTAGAAATAAGTAAGCATTTGCATATCATCATATTTTATGCCCTACAGTGAGATCAAAACTTTTCTGGAGTGATTTGTATTTTGCTCATTTTTTAAAAATTAAGTTGAAATGATTAAAATATTATTCAAGCAAAGAAGTGCCAGAATTTATCTTGTTTTCAGTTTTTATGAAATTGTAATTATTAAAAACAATCTCATAAGTAGGAAAATATTGACCTTTAGTCTTACAACAGCAAAGGAGAAATTAATGAATGAGAGTTCAAATGATGTAAACAATTTTCTTTTAATATGCTATAATTGTGCTTTGGGCTAATTGATCATTAAGAATAATATTTTGATGGGCTACTATTTTAAATCATAAATTATATTGTGATGCAATTGAAAAGCATTGAGAAGACCTAGAGATTTACAGAATTTAAATTTGGATTTATTTGACAAGTAAGTACCCTTGTAAACTTTGTGCCATACAAGTGTGCGGAATATTAGGTTGGGTAATTCCTAAGAGTGGTCAGTTAGGTAAACACCAATCCTATTCAAAAGGCTGAGAAAAATGTCCCTGGATTTGAGTATTGTTCTAGTCTGAAGTTTTAGTGTAGACTTTTAAATGTTTTCATTAAAATGCTTTTAATACAGTTTTAGACATCGTGCTTTTCTTGTTCAGTAATACGTAGAAAAAATTCACTCTACTACATTAATGTAATTCATTTCCTTAGTGTTGCATTATTATCCATGATGAGGAGGCACCATGGTTTAGATATTCACTTACCTAAGGATGCACATTCACTGGGTTTCCTGTTGGTTCTCTACTATGAACAATGCTACAATAAATATGCTTTTATCTATGCACTTATGTACTTACATTTTTATTTCAATGAGATAGAGACCAAGAATTAAATTGCTAGGTTAAAGATATGTGCCTTTTTCCATGTTAATAGAATTTAAGAGATTGCTTTTCATAAAGCACAAAACACATTCACTTCAGAGTATTTTATTTTAATTTGGTTTAAATTTCTTTTTCTAATAGTGTCTTGGATAGAATTTCAAACTTAAAAATATATAGACACTCCAATTTGATCTTTTATGATTGGAGAGTTGGTATGTATGGCACAATTCTCTATATGTGCTTCTTTTCAATGATTTAAAATGTTTAGCATATAGTAGGTGTTAATGCTTTGTCATCTTTATTTCTTATATAATTTCCTGTTCTGTTTGGCTTTTTTTCTGAAAAATTTATATTTATACAAATATATTTAAATACTAGACTTTAATAATATCCTCTCATACAAGTAGTCTCTGTAATTTCATTTACAGTTTTATGGTTTATATTTCATATTTAACTATGTAATTGATTTGGATTTTATGTAAAATTTGATATAAGAAATGCATATACTTCCTATTTGCACAGATAAGCACCAAAAATCTATGATGATTTATGAAATAATTCATTATTTTTTCTGTCCTTTGAACTTCAGCTTTTCTTATACATTGATTCTCATATTCATGTGATCAATTTCTATACAATGGTTATGAAATTTCAGTTAGGAGGAATAAGCTCCAGAAAGGTATTGTATAAAACATTAACTCCGATTAAAAACAACAGATTGTATACTTGAACATTGCTAAAAGTAGATATTACATGGTTTCAAGACACAAAAAACTGACAATTATATAAGGAAATAATATGCTAATCAACTCAAGTAAGCCATTATGTAATATGTGCATATTTTGAAACATCATGTTTTATAACACAAATATGTATACTATTTTATCAATTTAAACAATGATTTTTTTTCTAAAAAAAACCCTCCAGGCAAGTTTAATAAAGAAATACTTGGAATTTGTTTTAAAAACTTTATTTTTTTAGAAAGTCTAAGTTTACAGACAAATTGAAAATAAATTACATAAAATACTCATATACCCTCCTTCAATACCTTTTACTGTTTCCCCTATTTTTAACATCTTGAATAAGTGAAGTATATTTACTACACTTGAAGGACAAATATGTTAGTTAGAACTTAAAATTATATTTTCTATTAGGACTCATTTGTTTTCTTGTATAATTTTATGGGTTTTGACAAATATATTATGGCCCATATCCCCCATGTAAATATCATATAGTGTAGTTTTGTGTCCACAAAATACAAGGTAATTTTAGAAAAAAAAGTCTTAAAATAATTAAAGTTTAAAATATATCATATATGCTAACAAAGGAAGAGACAAAATCTAAACAGAGAATAAGCGAACTTTAATAAAATTTTACAGTAAAATAGAATATATAGGGAAAAAGAGAATCTGACAAATTGAGTAGTTCCAACAAACACCTATTTGCATTCCTGTAAGCATGAGTTAGTAATATAAATTTCAAATTTAATATTTGAAGTGAAATGGTAGCATATTATATAACATTTTTGAAAAACATGATTTTTCCAGACAGAAAGAACAAGACTCCAAGATATATTAAAGTACAAAACAAAAAAGATAAGAGCATATCTTCCAAAGAAAAAATTTAAAACTCAAATTAAATGTGAAAACAATACTACATAAAGGTGATAAAAGCTCGGGGAAACAATTCTACTATTAGGGCATCTACATCACGTACAGGACACTCATTGAGAGCTAATAATTTACTACTATGAAGATTCTATCTACTGAGAGAAAATGCCATCTGCATTGATTTTAGTAGCGTTGTCTCTATTTTTATTTATTGTTTCATAACAGATACTTTTACTGTATCCAAATGCTCATCAGTGATTAATAGATAAAGAAATACAATGAGCATAATTAATTTCTGGTTATGATTATTTGAGAAAGTAGTTATGCGTACAGCTGTATCTCAGCTACATCTAATATGCATGAATAGACTTGAAGACATTTTTTCCACATTTGTTAAAATGTGTTGGTTTAGATTATCTAGACATAACACCTATTATGAATCACTGCTTTCATATTTCTTGCCATTGATTTCTATGGTGACTGGAAATGTATAGATATATTTGTGGTTGTTACAGAGATGAGTTTGTGGTAAGGGTGGATGTTGGACTGGACAAGGGGATGTATGCTTTACTTAGGGGGCTAATATGAAGTATGTTTAAAGCCTTGCATTATGAAGCATAGATCTGCACAAATGAAGAATCACAAATGAAGAATCAATAAGCAAAAAGCACTCTCAATACAAAGTCCAACCTATGGATACCTCAATCAAATTCAAGGTCAACCAATATCATTTTTGCATTCTTCTAGGCATTCATGTTTTATTTATGTAATTTTAGATTTTAGATATTTAATTGTTCAGTGAGGAAACAAGGAGGAAAAACATTCCTTTTTTAAAAGAATTTAAACATTTACAACAGAAAACAAATTAATTTATATATTAATACATCTTTCCTATTAGAATAATTTAGGCATGACTCTTCTTTCTCCAAAACCTTAAACTTTGGGGGTACATTTATTGATGCTTTTTAACATAATTATTCATACTGGAAAATAATCATTCAAGTATGTATACCTTGTTGCTTGCATTCTCCTTTATATTTTGAATTCTCAGTTTACAAAATAACACAAACTCACCCCTGATGATCTGTTCAGAAAATGTATGAGTTTAGAGTTGATGTAATCTGTTAGATTAGACTTCCAGAACTTACGTTTTTTGTTTTGTTTTTTTTTTTCCAGATTGGGAAATAAGTGGGATATCAAACATAATTGGCCATCATGGTATAGAAGCAAGGCTACATCAAAGCAATGACTTCTTTTTACCTGAGCAAAAAGAAATGTGCTATAGGAAAAGTTTTTATAATGACGGAACTCATGTTAAAAAGGTATTAACTCATGCCTTATTATTTAGGAAAACAATCCTACAGAAATATGAAATAATTTTACATGAATATTTAGAATTTAAACAACCCATTTGTGACACAGAGAATTCTATGATGACACCAGGATCCTGGTCCCTTGGATACATGTCCTACATAATCCCTTATCCTTGAGTATTTGAAAAAATGAATAGAAATCCACTTGCTGGTCTATGTTAGGTTATGTGGCATAAGTGAAGGATTCGGTAAATATAATTAATCACCCCCTAAACAGTTGACTTTGCATTTATCAAAAGAAACAAGAGCCTCTGTAGGCCTGACCTAAGAAGGCAAGTATTGCTTTTTGCCCCAGAGATAATAAATGCACTATGCATTAATATATTGTGGAAATCAGACACCAAGGTTTACCACTTCTGTTTCTAGGATGTAGTAGAAATGAAAATTATGTAATTTATCTTTCTCACTCAAGGCCAGTCTAACCATTTTTGTCTCCCTTCCTCTCACTTCTAGGATGCCAATGTCATATTACTCCATGCTTTTTAGGGCACTTTTTTCAATGGCAATTAAGGCATGCACTTTATAGGAGGTTCCAATTTCCTCTCTGAAGAGGAATTAAGTATATGCTGCTGATGTTTTTAAAAATTGTATTTGTTTTAATTAGTTATGCATGACAGTAGAATGCATTTATGTACTTTGATATATCATACATAGATGGGATATAATTTCTCATTTTTCTGAGTATACATGTTTCAGAATCATTGGTCATGAAGTCACATATATAAACACAGTAATAATGTCTGCTTCATTTTACTCTTTCCTATCCCCACATCCTCTTCCCTTCCCTCCCATCACTTCCCTCTACCTAATGTAAGGTAATGTTATTCTTTCCTAGTGTCCCCCCCCCCACCTTATTGTGAATTAGTATCTGCATATTAGAGAAAACATTTGCCCTTTAGTTTAGTGGGATTGGCTTATTTCACTTAGCATGATATTCCCCAACTCCAATCATTTACTGGCAAATACCATAATTTTACTCTTCTTTAAAGCTGAGTAATATTCCATTGAGTACATAAAAGACATTTTCTTTATCCATTCATCTACTGATGGACAACTAGGTTGGTTTCATAGTCTAGCTATTGTGAATTGAGCTGTTGTAAACATTGATATAGCTGTGTCAATATAGTATATTAATTTTAAGTCCTTTGGGCATAAACCAAGGAGAGGGATAGCTGGGTCAAATGGTGGTTCCATTCCCAATTTTCTGAGGAATCTCCATACTGCTTTCCATAGTGGCTGCACCAATTTGCAGTCCCACCAGAATGTATGAGTGTACCTTTTTCACCACATCCTCGCCAACATTTATTGTTGCCTGTATTCTTGATGATTGCCGTTCTGACAGGAGTGAGATGAAATCTTAGAGTAGTTTTGATTTTCATTTCTCTAATTGCTAGAGACATTGACCACTTTTTCATATATTTGTTGATTAATCGTACTTCTTCTGTGAAGTGCCTGTTCACTTCCTTAGCCCATTTATTGGTTGGGTTAATTGTTTTTTGATGTTAAGTTTTTTGAGTTCTTTATAGATCCTAGAGATTAATGCTTTTTCAGAGGTGCATGTGGTGAAAATTTTCTTCTACTCTGTAGGCTCTCTCCTCACTTTATTAATTGCTTTCTTTGCTGAGAAATTGCTTTTTTAATTTGAATCCATCCCATTTATTGATTCTTAATTTTACTTCTTGTGTTTTAGGAGTTTTTTAAGTAAGTCAGATTCTAGGCCAATGTGGTGGATATTTGGGCCTAGTTTTTTCTTCTATTAGGTGCAGGTTTTAGTGCATGTCTTTGATCCACTCTGAGTTGATTTTTGTGCAAGGTGAGAGATAGAAAATATTGAAGACATTGACAAATTTCTAGATACAAATGACCTACCCAAACTCAATGAGGAGTTCATACATGATTTAAATAGATCAGTTTCAAGTAATGAAATATAAAATACCATCAAAAGCCTACCAACAAAGAAACGACTAGGACCAGATGGATTCTCAGCCAAATTCTACAAGACATTCAAAGAAGAATTAACAGCAATACTCCTCAAAGTATTCCATGAAATAGAAAAGGAGTGAACCCTTCCAACCTCATTCTATGTGGCTAATATCATCCTGATACCAAAACGAGACAAACACACATCAAGCAAACAAAATTTTAGACCAATATCCCTGATGAACATAGATGCAAAATTTTTCAATAAAATTCTGACAAATCACATTCAAAAATATATTTAAAAGATATGGCACCATGATTAAGTGGGATTCATCCCAGGGATTCAGCGTTGGTTCAACATAAGGAAATCAATAAAATAATACATCATATTAATAGACTTAAAGAATCATATGATCATCTCAATAGATGCAGAAAAAGCATTTAATGAAATACAGCACAACATTGTGTTCAAAACACTAGAATAACTAGGGATAGTAGGAACATAACTCAACATTGTAGAAGCTATATATGCTAAACCAAAGCCCAGCATCATTCTAAATGGAGAAGAATCACATGCATTTCTATACATCAGCAATGAATCCACTAAAAGAGAAATTAGAAAAACTACTCTATTCACAGTAGCCTCAAAAATAAATAGATAGATAGATAGATAAACAAATAAATAAAATACCTGGGAATCAATCTAACAAAAGATGTGAAAGACCTCTATAATGAAAACTACAGAATACTAAAGAAAGAAGTTGAAGAAAATATCAGAAGATGGAAAGATCTCTCATGCTCCTGGATATGCAGAATTAATATTGTCAAAATGGCCATACTACCAAAAGCGTTATACAGATTTAATGTAATTCCTATTAAAATTCCAATGCCATCTTCAAAATAATAGAAAAAGCAATCATGAAATTTATTTGTAAAAATAAGAGACCCAGAAAAGCTAAAGCAATCCTTAGCAAGAAAAGTGAAGCGGACGGCATTACAATGAGTCCTTAAACAGTACTACAGAGATATAGTAATAAATATGGCATGGCATTGGCACCAAAATAGTACAAAATAGAGGACACAGAGAATAACCCACATAAATATGGTTTTGTCATTCTAAACAAAGGTGCCAAAAACATTCACTGGAGAAAAGATAGCCTATTCAACAAATGGTGCAGCAAAACTGGACATCCATAGCAAAATGAAATTAAAACTCTCCTGCTGATTCTTAAAGAAGAAAAAGCCATGTTGTGAAGTGCCTGTGTTCATGGCCAGACTTAGGAGCTGAGAAAAGATTCTAACCAATATGTAGCAAAAAGGAACAGGAGTTCAGCCTTTCAGCTGCTGAAAACTGAATTCTGACCATAACCACCTTAGGTTGGGAGAGGACCTGTCCACAGATATGACTCCAGATGTGGTCAACACATTAATTTTAGCGTTGGAGACCCAAGCAGAAGACTTTCTGAGGACCACTCAAACTGTTAAATGATAGAGAGTGTGAGATACTAAATGTATGTTGTTTCAAGCTCCTAAATCTGTGGCGAATTGTTACACAGCAAAGAAAACTAATGCACCATGTAATGCATTAAATATGTAAATTCTTCCCAGTAGAAGAATTTTCTTTTTAAGAATCAATTAAAAATCATTCAGTATTCAAATTCTTCCCCCAGGAATACATCATTTCAAAAGAAGCAGGTTCTGATAATCAATATGAATATGTAGTTCTTACCAGAGCACAATTTAAATTTCTATTGGAAAAAAATACTTGTTAATTATCAAGAGTACTGCAATATTCTTTGTGAAATAATTATCTGAAAACATAAAGTATTTTGCCAGAGGGCATACCAACCCTTTTATAGAGTTCCAGAATCACCCCAGAAGAATCTACAATGCTTTATTGTGTTGTCTTAATTAATATATCTATATCTGCTCCATTTAAGAAAATAAATGAAAACTAATAT